>NW_009937936.1:71359-111280 GCF_000696875.1 Nestor notabilis
CACATGTGACAACATTTGGCAATGATTTCATATCTTGGGCCTAAAGAGAGGAAACCTGAGCCTAAATCAAACACGGTGAACAGACAAGTTATTTTTAGCCAAGTTTTCATGTTACTCGTATTTTCTTTGGCGGGCTGGCATTAAGGATTTTTCCATTTCTACAACCCCCAAAATTCATGTTAAGATGACACAGGATTTCTGGAAATCACAAACCAATCAGCACCTTCTGCTATTCCTGAACCCTACAAAAGCACTGTGCATCATATTGTGGACCTACCCAACGCTGGTCATAATCAGAGGGTTGCGTTCTTCCTTCGTCATCCTCATAGAAAGGCAAGCCTTCTCGCCTGGCCTGGTGGTACTCCTTCCGTAACTTCTGGATACGATCAGCATTCCCACCACCTGCACAGCCACTGAGAGAAAATAAAAATGCTAAATAAAACTCAGATGTACACACATATCTAACACTTACCAGGTACCCACATGAGCACACACACGGAGTTGCCTCACCTGGGACAAATGGATTATGAGTATTTGATTGTCCTGACTCGCGTAGTGCCTGCTGGCCCACATCACTCTTATTTTTGCTCTCTTGTATTAACGAAGCTGCTAATTGTGAACTTGAGCCCCATTTTTTAAAAAGCTGTCCCTGTCCAAAGAACTTAACAATTCCAGTACAAGACAAGAGACAACAGATGGATGCAGACAGATGGGGGAGCACAAGGAAACTTTTAACATTCCTATGAGCAGCTATAAATGGCTATCATATTTTAATAATAATGATGATGATGATGATAAGCTGCCAAAAAAATGTTTCCTTTTGCTCCCACGCTAAATGTGGAATTTCCCTAAAATTACATTTGTTCAAGGTAAAGAATAAGCTGTATTCACAGAGAAGCACAAAAAGAAGTTTTATCTTACAAAAACCAATCTTCCTCGCAATTATATGAAGAACTAAAACATCAGCCATGAAAAAACAGGGGAGACGAGAGATGGGAAAGCACACTACCAAATCTTGACACCATTTTTTAAAGTGGCAATTAAACAGTAATCCACTTAGTAATCCACAGACTCACTTGTATGCTGAACTGCATACACTGCAAACTGCCATGGTAATGCTAGTGGAGTTGCTTAGTTTATCAAGTTAAACGCGTATCAGCCTTTGCAGATTTTGACCCTGGTGGGCCTTCCAAAACCTTAGAGCCAGAGTTGTACAACCGTGGAAGCTCAAGGTATACATGGAACGATTAAAAAAAGGATCATGAAAATGACTAAGAACTAAAAAAAAAATATAGCCACATTTAAAATTCACAAATTAAAAGTTTCCTGCAGCTATTTCAGCCCTGCTGTAGTTGGCACTGGGGTGAATACTGACTGTATGGCTCAGTAGCATTTACTGGCATCACAGGGAATTGTCATACAACTTACTTGTGGCCATTCCTAAACTCCGACAATTGTTATTGCAGAACGTCATCATATATTCTCTTAATCTGCAACCTTAACTCTGCCTCATCAACAGTGGGCTAGAGAAATACAGATTTATTCACATGAGCACAGACTCTGTGGTGCAGCTTGTCACACTCCCCTCCAACATAGGTATGCCAGCACCTCGGGAAGCATTTTATACGACTTGCATAGAAAAATGAATTTGGAAAATACATACAAAAGATTGGACATAAACCTAATAGTTCAAGAAGTAGTACTTCCTAGTATCTAATACCAATCTAGATCAGCTGGAAATTAATTACCAATGAAGGGAAATTCCATGTAGAGTGCAAATGCAACTAAATATGCAGTCAGGATTGAAAATGTTTACTTTCAGTATCAGTATGTTTCCATGAAAAATCAAACACTTAAATCACTTGCCTTCCCTGGATCCTAAATTATCCAGCCCCTCTACTCTTACGAAGTCCCAGAGGTTTCAGGCTTCTCTGGCTGACTTACTGAACTCTTCCAGAGCATACACAATTTTTCTCATGATCTGCCAAGGCAGTGCAGAAAGCTTGCATAAACATTGTGGACTGTTAAGGAAAAAAAAAGTACATTCCCTTTTCCCCTTGATTCCTTCCACAGATAAATACCCTGTTCCTTGCATGAATTCTTGTCAAATAGGGGAGAACCATTTCCAGTTTGCAAAACTCTGGAATTGAGGACTAGCTAATGGGGGCTATCAGTTAGAACCGTGAAGCTTGGTCCATGAGTAATGCAACACCTGTGAAATCCCCTGACTTTACTTGTGAGTACAAATAAAGAGTCTAATTAGGGCTGCTAACATACAGATAAGGCCCAAAGCATTGTCCCTGTTGCTCTGCAAACATCATTACCCAAAGCAGCACTAGCTATGACAGGCAAATGTGGAAATACAGGCAACAGGTCTGGTTTGATTCCAGCCCATCTGGCTCCCTGCAGCTCCCTGCAAACTGTGTTAGCGCCTGTCACCAGTGCCCTAATGGCCACATACCCAGTTTCCACCTCCAGGTATTCTGGCTGAAGAGGTAATCTGAAAATACTACGTATGTTTTTTTCCCTCTTTTTTAAATGGAATCTGATACTGATGTATCATAAAAGGCAGCAACAGCAGCCTGTGCTCCATTTACTGCAAATCTCCTGTAGGTGAACTTCCTTCTGCTTAAACCCGTCTAGCCAGCAAGTAGAATAAGGTGTTGCAGAGAACAAGATTATTTTATATATATATCTTAAAAGACTGGGCCTGACAGCTTTTTCTTTAGCGAACCTCTGCCACACCATATTAAAATACAAATCCTAACCATGAGAATGAATAGGAACGTTTGAATGAAAGATAGCAGCACATGGGAAGCTATCCATCTGGATTAGTGTGAAAACACAAGCATAATCTCTGTGGAAACAAGCAGCTCCATGAAGTCTGATTTCCTGTTCTTCTCTCCTGTGGGTTCTCTGGTGTCCGATAAAGGACTGAGTTCACACTGCAGTGTTTCTCTCCAACAAGGGCATTCGTCTGGGCGTCTCTAGCAGACTGCTTTACTTTCATGAAACTTAGTGATCCAGTATCTTTGGAACATCGAATCACCTGTCAGGTCAGGTCAAAAATGGCCAGCAGGTTCAGAATTGTAAGAAAGGTGGGGAGAACAGGTTGAAAGAGGGTCAGTCAGTACATCACCTTCATTTCTTAAGGAAACAGTTAAAGCTCCACAGCTGTTTTACCTTTTTTTTTTTCCCCTCCATCACTGTTTATAGGCACAAATGTAAAAGATGTTGGCTTTTGAAAGTGGCATTCTAGCTTACCATGAAAGTTTTACCCACTCCCGAGTAATGTGAGATGAATATGATGCCCTGTGCAATGCTCATGAAACAGTTCTGAATTTCAAGTTGGATCCTGACAATTATGTGAATATATGAACCACATTCAAACTCACCAGATGAATTCAATCAGCACTGTGCAAATATCGCATACATAATCTATTAGTTTACCCCAAAGAAACTGAAGCATTGAATTCAAACAGAATGAAGTCATCAGTAATAAAAAAAAGAAACTGATAAGGCAATATTAAAAAAAACAACACAATTTTCCAAGATTTGCAGGGAAGATCATACATTGACTGTAAACTATTCTCCCATCTGCCTGTAAATACATAATTAAAAAATATAGGTTTGATCAGATAGCAGTTCTCAGCCAGGGAAACAGCAGATGAATACCAGTTCAAATATTTTGGCTGCAGGACTATTTATACTGAAAAGGAACCTGAACTTACAGAAGAAATACAAAAACAATACTCCAATCAAAGTCAATTTATATTAGGAGACTTACTGGAGTTTTTCACCAAGCCTAGTAAGTACAGCAGACAGATTTCTTCCACAGTAGCTTTACATTTAAGGTAGTGCTCCCTCCTTAAGGAGATATAAATAATTACAGTCTTCATCATACCTACAATTTTGTGCGCAACTCACTTCCCTGACACGGCTTCCTGCACTCTACGCTCTTCAGAGAACCATGCAATCATTTCCCTCCACCACCACGTATTCCCGGGCTCTAACATTTAATCTACTCATGGACTTCTCCACTGTCACAAGGCTGTAAGAGAACCATTCACTCTGCATTTTGCAATTGATTTCAGACCGATTTCCTAAAGTTGTGCTACACCTAAGCAGGCTGATTCAGAAGCAGCAGATACTTGAATAGAACCTGAAGTTCTTAAATAATGTCTAGGTGGGGAAAAAACACCTCCAAGAAACTACAAAGAGTTTAGCGAAGACTCAGATGCTGATTGCAAATGACAGTAACAAAACCTGTCCAAAATCCCAAGCCAAAAATCATCTTAAGAGAAATTCAACAGTTCTTTGAATAAGCTGCACATACTGCAAGGATTTTTCAGGGAAATAGAAAAAATTAAATAATAATCTTATGTAACATTCAGAAGAGGTAAAATGAGCAGATCCCCATCACATTTTCTGTAGCTTTCCTAGATACAATCCTTACAAACCAAAGCTTTCTTCTGGCCTGGGAGAAAGACAAAAAAAAAGACTGTGTGATTGTTCTAAGCCATGCTCCTGGGGTTGTATTACCAACTAGATAAACACCAGAAACCATCATCTTCTGTCCTGTGCCTGAATCTGTCAGAGACACCCAACAGGTTCCACCTTGCCCACTCCGACTGTAAAGGGACCTGCTATGAAACAGCCGCTCAATCAATACAGTTGGAACAGGCATCCCAAACCAAAAGGGAAACCATTATTTGGCACAGACTTAGCTTCAAGCTATCTCTAACAGTATGTAGAAGATGACTGTGAAATTTGGTCCCACCATCTCTGAAGAGATAGATGAACAAGCATCACAGCAATAACGTTATATACCCAATATGACAGACAAGTTTTTTATTTTTTTCAAAGAATCAAAACATCATCATCAGTATTTAATACATATGGCTCAGTTTTTTTGCAATAAAATCTCCTCTCTGTTCTTCCTCTGAGTTGCTAATCTGGATTCCAATCCTTCAGGTTAAAAATGTCATTTTTTAAATTCGTGACTTCTTACTGCAGCTCTCCAGATAATACGAAATTAAAAACAAGTGCTGCACGTACACAGTACGATGAACCACTTAAAGCTGTATATAAACATGCATTTAAAGAGGCAATAAACATTTTGTTTCCAGTGGTTTTCCTAAACACATTAATATTGCACAGAGCTTTTTTGCCAACCACTTCTTTCAAACGCTGATTTCACCCAGCTGACTGTCAGCCTCTCAACAAACTGGTGCTTCCAAGTGAAAAAAAAAATAAAAAAAAGAGAAAACAAAAGAAAAGAAAAAGTGATTCTTCTGGCAAATTTTCTATTAACAAACAAATTCAAGACAAAACATGATCCACGGAGTCAAGAGAATGGACAATCTTCCATTCACAATCTGCTATAAACAGAACTAATTTTATATACTGAAAGGAACATAGTGGTCTGCAAAGATATACAGTATAAGGGAGTCCAACAGAGCATGTAAGAGTATCTTTCACTTAGAATAAAACTTTCATTTTGAAGCTATAACAAATAAATATTTGAGTACATTACTCCAGCCCGTGTCTTTCTACCCTGAAGTATTACACTGCTCATGAAGATATTTCTGCAGCCTCAATAGTGAGAGGAAATAAAAAGAATGGTGGGAAGTGATAAAAAGAAAATCAATGATAAGAACATAATTTTACGATATTTTGGCTTTCACTTTTGTCAACCACCAAGAGAAAAGGAACATTTGTTGTTTTCATATGCACTTGAGTAAATGAACGATGTTGCTATGACTTGTCAGAAATACCTTGTTGACACCACTGATAACTGCCTCGCAGGCTCAGGAATCATCTTTGATGTTCAGCCAAAGTCAGCCTGGGTTCTAGCTATACACACCCTGTGCTGAGGACCTAACTTCAGGACAATGTCTTCCTAGCTATTAAAACCATGCAAATGGTTTACTGGTCTCTATGGCATTTGCTTTCTTGCTCTGGGTGGGACTATACCCTATATATACACAATTACTGTCTTTACCAATGGAGAGGGGCCCCAGTAGGACACCTGATTTGGAAACCTGTGCAAAGTGACCAGGGAGAAGATTTTGAGCCCAGTTCCGTTAGTGTGGAATATCCTGAAAGGATTTGTATAGATGGGCTGACATGAGAAGCTTTAGATGGACATGTTTCTCTCTATCCATATGTACGTAAGTACATATGAAGTCAACAATCACACACAAACTGCAGGAAAACAAACAACACTGAAGAAGCTATTTATGCTTGTTTGAACTCTTTATACTAAAGTCCCTGAGTCTTAATCTGCTTTACAATATTTAAAAAAGTCATAACTGGTTTTCAATGGAACACACACTGTCACCTTTCAATTCTTTAGGCTAACATAAAAGCAGTACAACCACTTCTGTCCAAAAGGTCAAAGACTCCTAGGGCAGCACATGACTACCATTTGTCTGGATGTAAATTGAGACCTATTGACCCTGTAACATCACTACTGACCTCTTGACATTAGTAGCTTAGTAGAAAGAGAGAAGATGATATTCTCAAGTTCCTACAGACCCATTAGGAAGAAAGAAGGAAAGAGAACCTTGCATGATATGAATTAGCAGTGTCATTAACCTTTTCTTTCCCCAAATAGCTCATAATATGTTTACAGAAGCCTCAAAAGAACTATTTGAAGATTGAGACCAACAGATTTGTATCACTTTCAGTTTTTCCAAACTGTTTATAAAATCTCTCAGTGGCTTGACATAAAGCGTCCTTTTATGCTTCCCTCCTTTCACATGACATGCAACACCTTTTCCTGTTTATCATGGCAGATGGCCTAGACATTCAGATGAGCATCATCTTTTCAATCCAGGCCACTTCTCATCTCCATTAGTCTCCTTTATAACTTACAGTTGACTACAGCTGGCCAGAAATAATGGGAGGTAGAGCTTAATTTGTTGCTTTATGGAAACAAAATTGGCACACTGAGGTTTAACTTCGCTGTAACAGCAGATATGGCATGTGCTACTCTAACAGAAACAGGTTATTTGCAATCAGTTAGGAAGACAATAAAAAAAGGTGACATTTTCTTATTTGTAGCCAGCTTGTCATCTTTACCTCCAAAAAAAGACTTTTTTTCCTTTTTTCTGCCCAATGTATTGTGCCTCGTCAAGGAAGGCAACCACCAGATTTTAACTAATGGTAGAAAAAAGATGCCTTACAGTTCAGGCTGGTTAATGGCAATATCTGTTTCTGGCATGTGACCAGTTTACTGCTGTCTTGTTGATCCGAGATGTGCACATGTCTGCAAAGGGCTAGGAAAGCAGAAAGATTAGGGACTCGGCTGCTGACAACAACCAAACTCTCTATAAACAATACACAATGGAAATAATGAAAAACAGATTTTCCTGGTATTTTCAGTAGCCTCTAGACAATGCCACAGTTTCTGGTTTCTTCACTAAAGATGATATCAATTATGCCTTTTATCCATCATGCAGAAGTCACGTGTGAGGCATAATTGAGGGCCTTCTCTCCAAGGTAATTTCTTCTGGATTTACACGGCAAAGTACTTAAATTGCCTTTTTTGGCACTTAGTATTACAACATGGTTTGGGAGGGGGTATTTTACTTTACTGATGTAAAGCAGCTGGCATATTTACAATTGATAGGTCACATCAACACAAAGCAGATTTTCAGCCCTCCAAACTCCATTTACAGCAGCTTTAACAATTCAACAAAGCAAATGCTGAATGCTAAACTCTTGTGTGGAAATGTAGCTCTATTTCTTAATGGCTATCACAGCTGCCTGCGACTGGCAGCTAGTTTTTTCACTTGCAGACTATTGCTTTTTGCACTACAGTTTATTAAACTTATCGCTAAAGCTGAAATAATAAGTACTTTACAGACTTCCAATGAATTAGGCATTCAGGAGTCCCTCAGGAGTACCCTTTAGCACACACAACGCAAAGGCAGGAGGGAGAAAACGTGACAATTCAGTGCGGTCTTAATTTCTGTGCCCCTTTGCGAGGGAAGAATTGAGGATCTAAGAATTCACCCACAGTAGATGCTGCTGCCCATGTTCTAAAACATATTTTATTGAAAACTACAAAGCCCGGAGTAACTATCCGCTTTTTCCCTGAAATTACCTCTCCAGGTTTCACACTAGAGACTACAACCTGCTCTTCGTTATATGCATGCCACTGGCAGAGTGGCAGCAACTAGTCCTCTGTGCAGTTTGTTTTTATAATACCTGGCCTAGGTAGAAATGAGGTAGAAATCTCAACCTCAACTCAAAAAAACCGAGGCGTATTTGTGTCTGTAATCCTGTTACAGATGTAGTTTACATTAAAAAAATGTTAATATATACCACGTGCAAAGCATCAGGGAAAAGCACAGATCTTGTAGCCAAAAGGCATCCTTACTATAAAGTTGGCTTTTTGGGGGTGTTTTTAACGAATGGTCACTCTGAGGATTACATTAATCTAGCATTAGGACTTTTACGGGAAAAAAATACAAATGTAATTTATCTTTTTTAACTGTCAGCTGCATTTCTAAAGCTTTAAAGTCTGAAGCTTCCAGCGACCTTTTGTCTTTCTGCCATGGCAGGAGTATCTTGGACAGCTGTAAGAGCTTTGTAAGCTATCTTTCTCAAAATCCATTAGCTAATTCAAGGAACCTAATTAGAGCTGCCATTTTGATGAAGCATATTGAATGGTCTGTATAAACTAGTAACACCATCAATGTTTATTAAAAATTGCTAGAACCAAAGCTCTCAGTTCCATATAAATATTAATGGACAGATACACAATAGTTATTGAAATATAGATGGCTTTATGTCCACAGAAATACATACAGATATACTTACAACTCAGTGTGATGCATTTATTCACAAAAGCTGAAGTACAGAAGCAAAACCCAGGGACAATTTTACACAAACTGTTGAAAATTGACCAGCTTCCATTTACACTATCCTTATGTGCATTAAGGGAAGCAATGCACACTAAAGATGATTTGTTTCTTGTGCTTTTCCTGAGTAGTGTGCTGACAATTTGGAGTGTATTTTGAGCTTACCTCAAGAATGCACTCCAGCTGGAACCGTTTTATAGCTCCTCTTAAACCAGCCACTCCAATCACCATACTTTTGTAGACATTTACACATATTCCAGTACTACACTGTTTAAGGGCATCCAAAGATGCAAAGGGAATTTGCACTGTAGAGTTAAAACTCAAATTTTGCTGTAGACAGCAACAAAATCAGTGAAAGGAGCCAGACATCTGGAGCAATGTTGTCCTACATTCTGCTCCCTAAAAGCCCAACTACAATGAAAAAGCAACTTGCAGACAATGATACAACACACGAAATACTGACCATTCTGAGAACATATCAGAGCCCTAATTAGGTTAGGCTGCACAAGCATATGCCTCTGGCTGCAGAAATAAGAAGTTTTCTGGCTACTTCACAGCTTCGTTTTTAACTTGATACTTCATAAGTGGAACTGCAGAAAACCTCATATGTTACCATTTCAATCTGACGTACACTTTCATACGCATCTAACAGTGCCTGGATTCTATTTATATGTACAACTAAATATACGTGCACAGAAAAATCACCAGATTTGCTACAGAAAGACAGCAGATGTTCTTATTAAGCCACTGGCACATGCAAGGTGAAGCATGTAAGCTTTATAAGGAGAGCATTTAACGTTCCAACTACAAGCCAACGAAAAGCAAAGACAACAAATGAAATGATTTCTAACGGATTTTACTAGCTGCGAGTGCAACGCACAGCAACATGAAAGCACCGCTGAGCATGCTTGAGTGACTCTTACGACACATGGAGCTTTTCACAGAGGGGTGTATAATCCATGCACACTCTCTGGAACATCCTAACTCCCATATAATGATCCAAAGTTCACTTCTTCTGAATATATACTGAAATGACACATGAAGCATTTAAAGATGTGTAGGAAAAAACAGGCTTAATTATACTTTCTACACCGTGTAAGAGTGCAAGGGGCAAAAAATTTTATGACAATCTTAATCATGGTGACAACCCTGAAAGTAAATTCAGTTTAGTTCTCTGAAAGGGCAGCATTTCCAAAGTACGACTGAGATCGGAACAGTTTCACAGGAACACGCTCGAAAGTCAAAACATCAGTTACCACTAGCTTCTCTCAGGAATTATATATGGCAAATTTAGCTTGTGGTTATCGCTCAACAGAAATCCTGCCAGATGCTGGAGCAGTTGATGGATTTTGCAAAGTTCTTGCTGCCTTCAAGGCCACCCTGCCTACCCTTCCAGCAGCCTCCCTCCTAGGGCACCTCTCCCCCGTGCAGCTGGGCTCCTTGGAGCATAGTTGGCTTTTTCGCATTCACAAAGAGCGGGAAGTGCACATTCCCCCATCACAAGCTCCCCATCAACAGAATGAAACATCTTGTAAGCGGAACTGCATTTTGAAGAAATATTTCTGAACTCAGGGGCCCAAAGTTAGCAGTGTAACTTTATTACTTTTTATTATGGCAGGCAATAGATGCTCCCGGACTTCCAGACACGCACAGCCTTTCTAACTCCTCCTTCTTAGGCCTTCGGCTCCACTGCCCCTCTGAAATTACTCCCACGTCCCCACTTGGAGAAGTCAGAGCTGAATTTCAAGTGTTTAAGATCAAGGTAACCACTACTTCTTTTCAGTAATTGTTTTTCAAAATGTTAAGCTAAAATGGAAAGAATGGATACTCCAAACCACACACAGTCATTTCCTGGTGTATCTCACCTGGATAAGGAAGAGCAAGCCTATCTCTCAGCATCTAGCTGGGAAGTCCCAGAAATACCAAAGCAAGTGTTTCAGTTCAGGCCCATCTCTATCTCTACAGAATGATTCTCGTACAATTTTAACCACTGTGTTTAGAGATACACCTTAAAAACCATTTCACATCTATTTTTCTCTGGCTCCATTCATATCCCAAAGTCTCACCCTTCATACCTTTCAGCCAAGGGTGCTAATTTCTTCCACCTGTTTATCAGCTTCCCATACAAGCACAGCCCTGTTTCACAGGCTACTTCAGTACAGAAACATCACCCCTGATGCACCTAGGCAAGCAACTCTCCTGCCAGCACTCCTTGAGACCCATCTCCCAGAAGCATTTCACAAAGCAGCCTGGCAGTAATGATGAGGGCGCAGTTGGTGTGGGACACCCAATGGCACTTCTTCCCTTCTGCACTGGTTCAAATGACACATTAACAGAGCATTAAACTTGCCGTACTGGTAAACTTCTCTCTGCTTTCTAAGCACCTACCAACTGTCCACAATTCTTCCCTGACCCAGAACCCCTCCTTTATTCTCCCCATTCTCAAGCTGTTCCAGCAATTCTGCCTCTTCTCTGTTCCTATTCTTGTCCTGCTCCTCCATGGCATTTCTTAGGATTTTATATTCAAATCAGCTCACCCCTTCCCCCTGGAAGGTGGGGCATAAGGGCGGAGGACACAGATGACACCTCATTCACCTCAGCCTTCATTCCTCCACCAGGAACCTCTGTGGTTCCTGCAGCCAGGAGAACCAACTAGTGGAAAAACATGTCTAAGCTCTGGCAGTTCAGGACAAGCACTTTTGGTGAAGTGAGCAGCCAAGTTTCTATCATGTGTGTGGGAAGTACTCTAAATCTTACAATTTAGTCAAATTGTCAGTGTTCAAGGGGTGGCAAAAGGCACAGTCTGGTGTAAGACTAGGCTGTGTTCCCGTCCTAAATATAAAGCCCCCATGCAGCGTATGGAAAGACTACAGCTTCTTATTGAACAAATCATATGCTTATTTTTACTTTTACACAGCCAAAACAACCCTTTGTTCCTCCAGCCCCCCCCAAAACAGCTGTCACTGTGTTCCCTAAAAATTAAGCTTCAGCACACCTCCTACATAGGCATTTTCAACCCAAATGGTTGAAGACTGGTTATTAACAACTGAAAATACAGTTTTCCAATGGAAGTCAGGCTAGCAACCCCCCTCACGCAACTGGTGCAGTTGGGGTTTGTATGCCTGTCCCTCTCCTTGCCTTCTAGGACTTCCTTGGTCCAGCACCTGGCTGCGTGTTCCTGAAGGCAGCGTAAGGCTGGTTTGCTCCTGGCATCTGTGGGATGAGCACTCCTTAACAACAACTGCAATGCCTTTGAGGTACAGCCTGCTAAGCACATAGTACTCCTGCATGTGCTCCAAATTAAGCTGTAGTCAGCTTAATAAAAGACTTAATTGATGAGTGCTACTTCCTTCACTTGTCCATTAAGGTAAGTACAGCACATGGACATTTTAACTCATCAAAGATGAGAAAATACATTAATTTTGGTTTTCTTAGAGCTGTTAATAAATCTAACACTGTCTGGCAGTTTTCTTCATTTCCTACCATTTGACAGATACTGTGATCACAAGTTACAGAAGATGTTTTTCCTCTGAAATTATCACTCTGGTAATACAAGCCAGAAGGAAACTTTATCAGGATACCAAGAAGCTGGGTATCATTTTTATTTTTAACTTTATGTGGCTGGTTTGTGAATATCTCAATGTGATCAAAAAATAAATTCCACCCCCTACTATTAGAAGTACATAAACACACACATTAAAAATTACTGTATTACAGCAAATAATCAGTGTGTATTTATTAGTAAAAGTCAGTATTACAGTCATATAATCAGCCTAGCTCTTCTCAGACCCCTTTACTGTAAGAACTCCTGTAACTCTCTCAAATTGACATTTGTATGGAATAAAGAAAAATCTTCCTTAATAATTTTTCATTACTAATGGCTTTTTTTGGTATGTGTATTTGGGAGGAGGGAAGGCAAAGGGCAGGAAAAAGAAGCTTTAAGTGCTCTGCAAATTATCCTCCTGAATCTGGGCCCCATAAATCCTATCAAATGTTATATTTCATCAATAGGCTAGAAAAGCCTTTTTCTCTGCAATGATGAAGCCTGGCTTTAAAATTTATGGTTTCATTTTAGAAATGGACTATAAAAAGAGTCTGACTTAGCTGTCTATCAACTGTAGCTGACATTAGCAAGTTAGGTGTGGACTTTCAAAGTGTTATATGTATTCCTTATTTATTATACATATACATACACACATACAGAGATATATGAGGACATGTATATCACTGCGGGTTTGTGCATGCATAAGCACGCAGCTGGCTTTTAAAAAACTATTTGTCTTAAAATTCTTTTTCTTCCAATGCAAGAGATCTGAGATATTCAGCAGATGAGATTGCAAAGTGATAAAAATGCCCAGGCGAGAGTTGGCTCAAAGATCTGCAACAACATAAGCAAATTGCATTTTGCTACCCAAATGATTGAGATAAAGTAGTTTATTTTGTTCTCATTCAGGGGTGGTAAAATGCGATTCAGCAATGGCAGAGCAAGCTTCAGGGGAAGGCAGGAAAGATTTCAGTAGGTTGTGGGCAGCAAAGGACCAGCAAATTTAAGGTGGGGGAAGACAATTAGCAAAGGACTGATAGATTGGGAAAGAGGTGGTACAGAGCCTCTGCACCTCTCATGCATGGAAAGGGCGGTAGACAGCCAGCCTCCCCTGCCTCTGTGCAACTAACTCCCTAACCTCTATTTCTTTCCACAAGCCCTGGAAACAACTCTGCCTCCCCAGAGAGCTGCTCCTACTTGCTCTCCTGTGCTCCCTGGGGAAGGAGAGAGCTGAGAATATGGCTCCTATTCCTGTTGCTGCCACCACTGACAGGAGACATGTGGGTGTCACAGCTGTCCCCTACAAGCCCAAAAGCTTCCTCTGGCAGCCAGAACAGCAGCTTCTTCAGATGGAGGAGGAGACAAGTCTGTGCATGCTATTGGAACACCCACTCCTCCTCTCTCCTCCCTCACCAGCACTGAAGGTTTGCAGCCACTGACTACTACTTATTTCCCCCTATGCTTAAAAGCAGTCTCAAAGGCAACACTTCTAATAGAAGCATTACTGCTCCCACAAATCCTCATGCCTGAAAAACCAAACCACGTTTAAAATAAAAACCAGATGGATAAAGTGACATAGCTGCAGCCAGAGAAAGTGAAGTTCCACTCTGAATGTAGGGGAGCCCATCTCTCTCCATCCGCTACAGAAGGACCTAGTTTCCTAGCTCAGACAGTTAATGATAGATTACACGAAAACAGCAAACCAGATCATGCTGTTCAGGCATTATATGAACTAAACAGAAGAGCAGTTAATCTAAATCTCACGTGGGATGATTATTATTGCATGTTGCCATTGTTGCTCCTGAGTCCAGCTATAACATTGGGCTTGGTGGCAACACATTAAAACCCAAAAGTCCTGTTGCTCATTATATAACAAGGAGAAATCTCACCCTGGGGAACATGGACAAAGCTGAGATCTGAATACTATAGAAAAGGTTGGGGAGGAGAGGTGAATGGCAAAGTATTCTGAGTCAAGAGCAAGAAAACAAATCTCTTCTTCCATTACCTCTATTTCCTAACATGAATAAATAAAAGATCCCATCACCAATGCTGAGGATGGTGATGGGATCTTTTATTTATATTTGTATTTGCATACCATGGCCCCAGATCACTCCTGAAATTCCCTGTTGGGATTATGTTGGCCAAGGTTCCAGCCACCAGGCCTACTGGGCACAGCGGAGGGAGGCACTGCTCCAGCAGGCAGCGCAAGGCAGGACCCCAACTGGAGCCCCCCTTCACACCCGCTGCAGGGGCCTCTTCTGACTATTGAAGGGTGCTGGCTCTACTCCCTGTGGTCAGTGATAGCACACACTAGCAAGGGATAATCACTCATTTGGTATTACCAAGCAGGGGAACAGATAAGGGAAATACCACCCATCCACATCCTGCAAATCAAAATGTGTTCTGCTTCTAGTGTTAGGTTTCTACTGTAAGTTTTAAAAAATACACCATGCTAACACTAGTTTATGTAAATGAGAGGAGCAGAAACTGCTTCTCTTTCCGAAAAGGGTATCTGTATTAGTGAAGGGTAACTTTATCCAAGCTCGAGCTACAAGACAGCACACCTCTGGAATTCTACATTTTTACTGGAAGGAGGCATATAGCAGCGTCACATCACACAAACAGAAGTTACTTTAAAACCACAAATCTCAAATGTTTCCCGTTCATACAAGTTAACCCCACTTCACAATGAAATTCAGGACACTAAACCAATATTGCCATGATAGTGTTTTCAAACACAAACACACTCATCCCAGAGCAAATCAAGAATATTTCTAGCAGTGCATTTTTTCCATGTTTTTTCTATATGTTTCTCCTTGAAGGTTTCAAAATAATCAAGCAATTCAGCTTTCCCTGTAACTCTTGGGACTTTTTCAAACCTGAATTAACTCTTCAATACACAAACATCATTTTGCCAGTCTGCAAAGAGACGCTTCTGGCACTGTTCAAATCCTTATTTTTTTTCCCTTCTAAAAATCTTTTGTCCAATTTCCCCCTCCCCCCAGAGGATGCTTTTTTAGTCTTGTTATTCCTTCTTTCCTTGACTCCTTATTTCCCCATCTCTTCCCTGAGACTCGTCTTCTCCAGCTTTTCTTTTTTATTTTGCTTGAGCTCTTACGAAATCCTGCCTCTGGTTTACAGAGAAAACCCCACAGAGCTCAAGGGCTAATGTTTTACCCCTTACTCACCGTCCTGTATCTGGCTGCAGTCAACAGTAACCAGAATTCATCATCATCAATGGATTTTCAGTGACATACACTGTATTTGCTCAGATAATGGCCCCATATATTGCCTTTGAAATGAGGGTGTGACCATTACTTAGGGATATTCTCAAGAGCAGTAATTGCCATTGCTGCGGGACATGTTTTGAAGGCAGACCTGCAGAAAAGCAAGCTTTGAAGTTTTTTTTTTGATGGTACTGTCCTGCCAGAAGGACACACCAGTATTGACCTTAGCGTATCACCTTAGGACTGGAGCAGGCCATTTGCTAACTGGTTTGGAGCACAGGGGAGGAACAGGTATATGCTGCCTCTGAAAGGTCAGGCAAACACATGAGGGTACAGACCTATCCAGATACTGGGGTGAGGGCCAGGCTAGACAACGTAGGCTGGAGCAGCCCTTCTGACAGGTATCCTCCTTACCTCCACACAGTTTTGAGATGGCCTTCAAATCTTTCAATACTGCCACAGAAACACCTGCACACAAAACACCACTGCAACATCTCCATCAGGTGCATCTCTACTAGCAACAGGCTCTGCACAGATGCGTAAGAAAAAGACAGTCCTGTTCCCCCCCACAGCAGAATGATGGAAACAGTAAAAGCAGGTTTAGGAGCACAAGATAATATGGAAACAATACTGGTCCACAGGATGCCTCAACTTTAAAATCTTGCCAACTGAACACAAATGTGGACCACAGCCTCCACTTGTGAAGCAGGAGAGAGATGGATATGCTGTATCCAGTCCAGCTCTGTACACTTATCCCACCTGTAGAGCAAGCTGGCCCACCAATATTTGGGAGGAGAAGAAAAGATCACTTTTATCTGCTGCATTTTCTCTGCGATGGCCAAGGTTTAAAAGCTCACGGATGTGCATTATCACTGATTTCACCACAGTGACCATAACGGTTTTTTTCTTTCCTCATTTTTCTCCATTCAAGAACAGACTCTATTAATGCACAAAATTACCTTCCCCCCATCTAATTCGCCGTTCCCCATGGGATAGCCATTAAAATTGATTCATGAATACACTACATTTACAGGCAAAAGTGGGAAAAGAGAAACCCCCTCCCCATCATGTCCCTCTCCAGGAGGGAGTTTGAGACTCATTGAACAAAGAACCCTCAAATCTTCTGTCATGCAGCTTAGAAATCAGAATGTCATTTCCAGTCTGTATCTCTTGCTTCACTGCAGAAGATATGGACCTTAAAATAGGCAATGACCAGTAATGTTTCAAGCTCTAGCTTTTAGTTTTTTCTGTGGACTCTATGCTGCAACAGGCTGCTTCCTCCAGTCCTGCCCCCAACCCCAGCTGCAGCAGTGAAGATATCTAAAGGATTTAGGCAGCTGGAGAAAATGCAAGACCCTGGCTCCCAGGCCTCATCTGTGTTTCACTCCTTTTACATACATCTGGATTTGACAAAGTCATGCTTATCAGATAGATCAGCAGATAGCCTGCTATCTGTGTTGTGGTGCAGAATTAGGTCAGAAGAGCACTCTTCCAGCTTGTGTTTTGCTTTTTAATCCTGCGTAGAGTAGTCGTGGAGACAGAATAAAGGACAACTCACCACACTTACCAAATTCCTCAACCTCTAATCCTGGTCAATTCTCCAACCTTGAGAGGAAAATGAAATAAAAATCATACACTACTACTATTTAACTGCCTATTTCAACAGCATAAAATTACGAGAATACAACTGAGACCTGGAGGCAAGTTTATTTTATGAAAATATATCATGTTTGAGGGAAAATTTAAGGTTACAAAAATAAAGTCTCAACTTTTAAGCTGTTGTCTTCTGCAATGCCATAGCTGGGTCTTTCAGCCAGCCTCACCAGATGGCCATGTTGGCCACCATCAGAATAGCAGTCTGGAAACAAGTGCCCTACAGCCTTGCCTCAGCATCTTGGCTAGAATACACTCTGAAACAGCAGTTCTGTATTCATAGTTCAGAGATATTCCCACTGCACTTGCTTAAGAATTCCTGAAATTTGTAAAGAGATGAAAGCCAAACTTCCAGTCCTGTAGAAGTCAGGGAAAATAACAGAATGTTGGTTACTAGCTTTTAAATGTTAATCATCACTATTCACACTAAAACCTCATTACACTAAAAACAACCCCTCCTCCTGCTCCCCAGCACACAGTACAAAAATCGGCTTAAAAATAGTATTAAAAAAGGCAATTTTCTCCTAAGCAGTAGGTAAGTTCAGTTGCAGAGGACTCCAGCATCTACATACCATTTTTTGTTTGATGGAGGCTGTGCAACCATTCCTCCTCTTACTCAGAACTGTGCAAATCAGTGTGTTAGTGATGCTTTTGCAAAGAGGGTTTGACAACAATAGAGAGTCCCCAGCCTGCTAAATAAGACATGACAACTCCATTCGAAAGCTGTCTCAGGATGTGTTTTATGTGCAGAAATTATCTGTGACAGTTCAGATCAAAATAGAGTTTTCATTTCATGTGGGAGGTAAATGGACGATAGAATAGGTTACTTTAAATGCTGTAGTCTAGTCCAATTAATGTTTCAGACTTTTTTTGTATGGATTTCTTCTGTATTCCATGCTCTAAACTTTGGGGTAAAAAAAAAAATAAAACAAATGTAAAAATCATTTTTGTCAATAGCATGATGCAAAGAACAGGCCAAAATGTAATAAAAGTGGTTAACAAAAACAGTCATGCAGAAGTATGGCAAAAAAGCTCAAGTTACAGTAATCTGGCTGTGAAACTAATAAGTATAAAACAGAAAAGCAAACATCACTTCATCATTCTTTCAGGGAGAACCAGGCAGGGGAATCTGTTCCAATTTCTCACCTCAATCAACAGAAATTTTGCCACTTTGATGGAAACAGGACTTGCTCATCAGTCCTCTTTCTGAGCAGCAGATACAAATCCACGTGCTATGGTTCGCTTTGCAGATCGTGCAACAGTTATATTTTCTAGTGTATGTAACTATAGCAATGATACAATTTATACTGTCAAGATACTGCTCTGGCCTCTGAAGCAAGGTTGCAGATTTTCCTGTTTTTCAGAACATCATACCTGCTGATTCCTTCAAAGATATGCCCCATTAAGTACCAGGCATACTATGACACTGGAAATAAGACAGGATACAATATAAAAGCATTAATGACTTCATCTGTTCTTGCATCCTTTTAGGTACTGCAGCATCTGCTGCAATCTTATTACATACATGTGACTATCACATGTTACTACCTACATCTACAGAAATGAAGCATCCACTACCAAATTTATGTGTTTATATAAAAATTCAGATGTGAACCGTCACTTTTCTTCCCAGTTAACACACCTTCACATTTGTTACCTGTAAATCAGGCAGTTGTTTCCTGACCCATTTTAAAGAAACATGTTTTCTTACAGGTCTGGAGCCACCACTGTGCTACTCAAGCGCAACAGTGGCTCTCGTATTGGACTGAAGGGAGCTGTGCTGATTCAATGCCAGTAGCTTCCTACCTATCTTTTTCAAAGCCGATGGGGAAACCGGTAGCTTGTGCATTACTTTTTAGGTGTAAGCACAAAGTTTTGTCAGTAGAGAAGCTACAGACCCACGAGTGAGTGATCTCATCCCAAACAAGGGCCCACGAACCTTACATAATCTATTTTGTTCATGACACACTTTAAACAATGCATACTTTGAATCTTTTCTGAGAAACAGCATTTTTCTTGGCACCATTTTCAATTTCCACCCACTTGGAAGAGCAGGTGTCTTTGTGTATCATTTCTCAACCCTGGGAATAAAGAAAACATCTATAAAACATGTTAAAATTGTTTTCCTAGAGTCAGGAGACATTAATTTAAGGTTCCATGGGCATTACAGAACAGACCTCCACTATAAATGCACCAACCTAGCAGAAGCACTAACTGAGACAAATCACTCAGAAGACATGAGACCTCAGTATCTCTACTGGCCCAAGACTGAACACTGATAATCTTACTCCTAGGAGGCAGGTTTTCACACAAAAGAGAAATTAACATCTATCTATGCACTAGGGTCTTGAAAAGAAAAAAAACAACAGAACAATGGAGCTGCTCAGACATCTGGTATATTTGCCATAGCTAATAGTAATGAGATAGTGGGCAGAGAGCAGATTAAAGGGGAAAAGGTATGAATGGATACTGTTAATCATTTCAGAAGCCACACAGCCATGTAAAAAAATACCACTACTCAGATTAATGAGTCTAAATTTTGGGAGGAATTCTCAAGTACTTAGCATATTTAGACTGATAATCTATTTGCAGCAACACTTAACGAAAGAGAATTAGACTTCTGCCTATTCAGTTTTGGAGCCAGAACATGTTACTGAGTGCAAGAGACTTTTCAAGCTCTGTAGCAAAGAGGTCAAAGCATCACCACTGATGAAGACAATGGTATTTACAGAGAAAAGGAGGAAAAGATCAATCCCTTCCCCCCAGTCCCCTTTACTCTCCCTCTGTGAGGCAGCTGCTGCTTAAACATTGCTATTGTACAGAGAAGCACAAAATAATTGCCTCCTGTTTTGTTTTTGGGTTTTGGTTTTTTTTTTTATTTATTTTTTTTTTATTTTTTGAAATCAGGTCAGGGACAGCAGAATATGTTACAGGAAGAAAACAACACCTTATTCAGGTGAAGGGCTGCAGACTGTCTGCCTGTAATCTGTGTACTAACAATCAACAACAATTAGGAACAGGTTTATTGCTCTGATGCTGTCCCCCAACCCCCCTCCACAACCTCGCACCCCTTTGTCAGTTATGGAAGTACCCACTGATAGGTAAAGCAGGGACTCCAGCCGCAGAAGGCTGTCTCTGTCATTACCCGAGAGCAGAGTAGAAACAATCCGGATCCCCTGGTTAGCAGTACACTTAAGCATACAAGTGTTCAATTAAAGGAGTCCTTTCAAACAATTGCTGAGCATTATGGTGACTCAGGCATAGAAAGTAGTTGCCCTCTCCCCACCTTCCTGCAAGATGTACCACGGTTTGAACATGTTTTCATACCTCTGAAGGTGCGTTGTTGCTTACTTTTCAGTTGCCAGGCCATGTATGAACACTTACATTAGAAACACATTCTATGCTTAAACTTACAGGCCAGTCTCAAAGTAATTGTTTTCCATGGATTTTATGTAAATAACATAATGATCATTTGCAGTTGATTCCCATTTACAAGGTAATAACCACATTCAGGACTAAGTAGGCATCAAAGCCTAAAGGCAGAAGTGTTTATACAAGATAAAACTCCACTGCTGAATAACATGTTCTAGCTAATACTGGTTTGAGAAGAAATGCCTCTAAGATACTATTATGCTGAAAAAATTATTTAAGATTAAAATTAAGTGAAGAAATTAAACCATAAATATGGGTCAAAGACTGAATGATAAGATGTTGTTTGAAATGTTGAAACAGTAGTAGGCTCTTTCATGTTTATCTTTATAGCTTCCAAGTCACTGGAGGGAAGGAGCCAACAGCCTCCCAGAGTGCAGATCCAACAGTGGACTATGAGACTGAAAAACTGTGACACTGACCTACAGGTGCACAAGTAGAAAACTTCAGTGAAACAAGAAGGAGGAAAAAATAAAGAGGACATTTACTGCTCTACAAGAATGTTAGATTTATTTCAGTTTTAGCACTTTCTAGAGGTATCTTGCACTCACTCCTCTTGCATCTTTTTTATCATGAGTTGTGTTTTGTTTTCCTCCACTTCAGCATGGTGGAATGAAAAGATGAAGGCTGCAACCTGCTTTGCAGGCAACTGAAGAGTATAGCATCTTTCATACAATCACTCTCCACTGCTTTCTAAAAATGGCCTCCAGACATCAAGGACAAGTTAGTGATAAAAGAAAGATAACCAGTGTGGTTACCATTTTCTCACATCCCTCTGTCCTAATGAAAGACCTCACTTTCTCTCAGATGCAGGCCATAATGTAGTTTAAGACAAGCTATTTCTTTCATTTTCTATGACAGTCTAACATCACTCTCCACAAAACAGTCACAATTCTCTTAGACCATCCCAAGATCAATACTGATACCTTGATCAATGTCAACAAATGCTCTGCTGCTGCATGACCTGCCAGAGAAACTGCTCTTTAGCCACAATACGCATGGACTCCATATGGTGCCAGGTCTCCTTGAGGGAATGTAAGGACAGTCACAGAGGTTCAGAGTATATACCAACTTAACTACATCAGAAGACCTGAGCTGATGAAACAATCAACTATTTCTTGGCTTACTATGACCCCTTGGATTACTGTCCGTGACAGTGGACTTGTGATCATGGACTGAAAAACAGCATGTTTTAGAGTTTATCATCAACTGTATGCTCTGCACAGCTGCCAGACAATAATCACAATTATTCTCTTTTTATTCAGCATTCTGTTGCCTATTAAGCCATTTTCATCACATCTCTTCAGTCTTCCCCATATTTTTGCAAGCACAATATTGAGTGATTTCCAGCTTTTCAAACATCAATTTTTACAGTTTTCTTCTAACCCAAAGATCTGGTTCATGAGTCTGCCTATACCTGTTGTCAGCAATAGCTGCTTACTGAATGTGAAGTGGTGATACTTCACCACTGGTATCTTGACAGAAGCAGGGAGCAAAGTTCTGGACTCTTCTTAGGAGTGTAGGCTTGAGCAGTTGTTTTATCCTGCTATCAGATGCTTGGACCCTGCATAAGAAGGTTCCCATCAACTCATTCTGAGGTCAGATCTGTGGCCTTGTTAGATCTTTTGTATCTTGTTACGTGGAGAGCTAAGTCACTCAGTGGAACAGAAGAATTAAGATTAGCAGAGAAATCTTAAAGATCTGCCACTGCAAACCTCAGGTGATCTGGGACTGCAGAAAAATCAGTGTATGGCAAAAATTCCCTACATCTCATGGATACCTAGAGATAACAGTTTCTGCTGTAAGGTTTCCACTACACAGTTAAGCTATAGGAGTACCATTCAGATCTAAGCACTGTGCCTAGACATGAGCAGTCATGCTGGAAAATCCTATCAGAGTTACTGTGCTGTTCCTGGTGGCAGCATCACCTGGCAATGCTGGTAGGTCTGAGATGTGCCCCACGGTTCCCTGTGCTGCAGTCATCTCAACTGGTGTAAGCGCTTTTCCTGGTGAACTGAGAAAACCAGCTGTTTATTTTGAGAATGTATGAGAAATAGCGGGATACTGCTTGAAGACTCTCAGGACTCAGTTATGCTCCTTCCTGATTAATGAGGAGGGCTGGGGATTGCTTTACCTGTAGCTCAGAGGAACCTAGTAGCACAGGTCCCTCTGACCTTGGATAACCTCAAACAGAAGTGAAGACCCTGAAAACATTTCTTATGGCTCCAGTCAGTCTATGCCCATTTTCCCTGTCACACGCAAGAGATACTTCTCCATCCTTACTAGACATATATCAGTGCTCTCCTTAACTGGAGCTACTCAGCTTTTTGCAGCAGTCCAGTGATGGCCCTTTTTCCCCTTCCTCCAAACTTAACCCTTTGTCCATTACTTTAAGACTTCTAGGAAATGATTTTTTGTCTCCCATTAAACTTTGACTATTTTTTAGCTTGCTGCGAGCTCACGTCATCACCTGGAGTCTGAACATACAGATGCTCATACACATGAGCTGGTCTCTGCTTCTCATGTCCATCCTCTTCCACCTCCAAAAGAGACAGAT
This sequence comes from Nestor notabilis, assembly GCF_000696875.1. Taxonomy (NCBI): domain Eukaryota; kingdom Metazoa; phylum Chordata; class Aves; order Psittaciformes; family Psittacidae; genus Nestor; species Nestor notabilis. Next base: position 94,643 of record NW_009937936.1, read on the forward strand.
TTGTAGTATGCAAAGAGTTAAAAGCCTAGCACAACAAAATTCGGTACCCTCATCTACTGGTCAGTTTTACTAAACAAAGATTATCTCTACAATGAAAGAAAGAATTCCTTTCTTCCATTGAACTAGTAGCAGCTAGGAAAATACTTAGAAGAGGATTTTTTTGAAAGTCATGGTTGTAGATAGAGTGTGAGCTCCCTGAGGTCAGCAATGTAGATTCGTCTTACACTGGGCTACATAGCAAAGCTTGCACAAGGCCAAGTCACCAGGGCTTTCTCTGGAACTACTTGCACAACCAGAAACTAGGAGACTGTAAGGCAAAAATGACTGTGTCAAGAAGCTGGGGAAAAAAACAGCAGATAGTTAACAAAAAAACTGGGAACTGGACTGGAAGGGAAAACAAAAGAAAAACAAACAGTTTCTTGGCAAAAGACTTGCTGGAAGAATAAGCCTCACAACTGTGAGCAGCATAATAACCTTCTGCTTGTTGTTTCTCTTCAATCAGGGAAATGGGACTAGGTTAACATTCATCATTTAACCAGAACTGCAGCACAGAACAAGCCTGACTGAAAACATACTTAGCTAGAAGAACAACTCTGCAAGGCTAATGATGGGGCCAAAGAGACTCATTTTGACAGAAGACAACCTGGAGCAACGAAAAGCTGGGCATTTTGAAAAGCCTGAAGTCTATGAAATAGAACAGTATACTGGAGAGTAGTGGGAAAACAGAACCACATCAGACTTAACCATATCCCTTATACTTTATTTAAAATAAGATTTAGCAATTTTAAGATGACCAAATTCCCAAAGGAAATGCATTTCTTTGCCTGTTCTGCTACCAGACAACTATTAATTGGGAAGAAGAAAACACAGTACACAATGCTACACCCATTCATCCATCCTGCATATCCAGTAAGGTAAACTTTCTTATTCAAGGAAAATATCCTAGTTACATTGCTTGCCTGCTAAATGGAAATACCACATTCTATTAAGGTTTGCACTTCAAATATGGAAGTGACTGGTCTATAAACAAGATTTTAACAGCTTCTCTTTTGAACAACTCTGACTGTTTAATTAATCTTCAGCCATTAACCATTCATTTAAAATGCCACTTGCAAAATCTTAATTTTGCACATTATCAGCTGGTTCACAAATAGCTATCTATGAGCAGAAGTGTAATGATCTTCCTCTCTCTTTCTTGGAGCCTACAAGCTTATAGTCGATTCGGGTTTCTTAATTAACCACACTCACATATTAGCATTTAAAATTAAACGGTGCTTTGTTAAAAAACATCGTGCAGAGAAAAGTTAATACATACACACATTCTGCTGCGGATTCAGGGAGCAACTATGAACTTTTTGGTCAAACCGCATCCTGCATAAGACAGAATTCAGCATCTCTCACTCACACCAGGAAATACGCAATGGCAGGAACACATGCAAGGCCATATGATTTCATTCCAGCTGCAAGAACAATCTCATTTTGTCTTTATTTGTACATTTAAGAGGCTGACACCACCATCTGCACTTCACTGTATCCTCTGGTATGGTCTCATCTTCCAGTAACAGACCTGCTCTTTCTCCAGGGACCTAACTTTTGCATTTGCATCCAAACGACTGAAAGAATGGGACGTTACCAATAAATAGGCAGAATTAACATAAAATAATTCCATGCAATAATATATCACACAAAAAGACAGGGCTGGAGGAGAAAAAACCTAATCCAAACCTGAATGCTTAACACAGCTGCCATAACTCAGGCTCACCAGCATCTGCAGCAGGACAGTCACAAGGGAGTTGTGGGAGCGCAGTATATAAAATTTTACACATCTGTCAATATGTGAGGTGATCCAAATGCAAACCCTAGCAGGCAGGATGCATGCAGGCACATTTGTGACAATTCCTGACAGAAATTATTCCTGAAAAAAAAATGCATGGCCTTGAACAAGCATGCACACATCACATGGCAGCAGCAGCTCTGCTCTGGTTAAAGTTTGACAACTTCCTTCTGTTTAGACACGCTCTAAAATGCCCAGGGTCACCCAAGTTCCATGAAATCTGGGGTTTCCATGAGAAGTGAAAGATTGGGCTAGGGTCCCAAAATTGGAGTGATCTATCTGGATGAGGCAAAACACTTTGAACTCTGAAAAGTAGTTTTTCTTGAATGCTACCAGTAGATTTATTTTTCCCATGTAAGTGGGAAATAAAACCAAGGCTCATTGAAACACGTTCCAGGAGGTCCAGTCACTCAACATTTTCCCTAGCTGGCACAGGGAGTACACAGCACCCGTTTGTCCTTTCTGAGGAAGAAAATCACAAATAGTATCAGCGGCCAAAAAACACAGTACAAGTGTAACTTCCGTGGCATATCCCACCCTCCTTGTGCAACTTGTAGCCAAAGGGGTTTCTGGACTGCACTGCTTCCACGAGCAGGACAACTCTACTGAGCTTCTGAACTTCTGCTGTACTTGCCAGTGCCAGTTTGAATTAATTGTTGTCAGAAATGTATCAGTCAGGAAGGACAGTAAGTTCCCAAACATTAAGTTTCTAGTTTTAACATTATGGGAAACAGTGACCAGACAAAGGCTCAGAGGGCCCTGTGGTATGCTTCAGAAAGAATGAATGCCAGAGGAATCAAAGGAGAGTCTCAGGGATGCAGGATAGTATAGGACAGGGAAACAGCATAGATGAGTTCAGGACACCAAGCATAAGAGGCTATACAGTAAGGGAGAGTAAATGCCTTACTTGTACTCGTCACTTTGTAAATCAAAATATTCCAATGCATGACCATCGTTCTCTTTCCACCGTAACACAAGGCAAAGGGTATGTAGATATTACACAGCCTCATTCAGTTTCTACCTTGCCTCCATGATATTCATCTTCGAAAACAATCATTCCTGAGTAAAGGACCATCTACTCCTAAAGCAGTAGATTGCTTTTTTGGTAGTCAGTGATAATAGGTGTTGTAAACGGATGCACAATGAGCAGTGCCCAGAGTACTTCGAACTGAGAACAAGAAAACTCCACTTTCTGGCTTAGGAGACACATAGGGCTGAGCAACATACCTGGGCAATCCTAACCTGCCCTTTTCGAGCAAAGCCTTCTCTGTGCAGCTCTGGATTCCTATGGCCTTGGATTAAGCAGGATAGGAATGACCTACACCTGCCCAGGAGACAAGCATTTAGCCTGCTTTTTAATTGAAAAAGTTTCCTTTGCTAAACATCAAAGCTCCGGACCCTTTTTACTCTCCTCTCAGGCTGACACACAGCTTACATTTGCCATTTGGTTTCTCAGGACACACACAGCAATTTCTTCCTTTGATCCTTTCCAGGGAAAGGTGGACTGCTCAATGTCTTGCCCCTCGCTCTCATGAGTCTGGCCAGCTCTGAGAATGGGATGCCAGGGGCAGAGTTAGGGTTGTGCAGAGGTATGAGCTTCATTTCCCCATTTTCAACTTTGCATGCTGCTAGATAAAAGAGACTGGAAGAGAAGTTTCCATAAAGGAAACTTTCACCCTGAAATAAGGAAGATCCATTTTTCAATTAATTAATTAACTTTGCAGAGTATAAGATCTTGCACAGTGGGCCCCAACATAGCATCTCCAAAAATGGAAAGCTGAATCAGACTGGGGCTTTGGACTCTACTCCTATGTAATAAAACAGTGTTGGGTTTTTTATTAGTATTTTTTTAAAATCTGCAACAAGATACAGCTCTGAATTTATTCTCACTAAACAAAGGAAAGCTGTATTCGTTTTTGTCAGACCAGCACTTTGAAATTCCCCAAGATAAGACATATAAATAAATGAAGAATTATACTTGGCAATGAGTTTGGCATCAGACCTTAAACACTTCATAGTTTTGGGCTGAGGAAATAAGTTGAGCAAAGCCTCTAGAACCTTTCTGGAGATGTACTCAGGGTGTTTGGATATACTTGACAGCACCATGTTCAAGGGAGGAAAAAAGAGGAAATTGCTTATTGAAACGTGAGAAAGGGTTGCACCATGTGACATGCCTGACATTTAAGTGATAATAGTGTTGTGCATATGCTCTTTTGGCTTTGGTCTGACACCTCAGCTCTGCCATGGTGCAACTTAGCACTGTCAAGGTACAGCCTTGATGACTGAACTCGGAGAGATGTGACTTACCACTTGTTTCAGGAACATATGGGCCACAGATCACCAGCCTCTGCCGCAGGCTGGGGAAATGTACAGCCTCTCAGGCAAAGACCCTGCGAGTTCCCCAGCTGCAGAAGGTGGCTGTGCAGGCTGCACCATCCTTTGGGATGCCATTTGCATTACAGAAAATTGTGACTAATTAGAAATAAACAGAAAAATGCCTGATTTACAAAGAAATGTGTGATTTTGCCAGCTTTTTTTTTTTTCCACTCTCTTTAACTTAACATTCACAGAATACACTGATCATGCTAATGCTTTCGCTATATTCATTAATAAGGACAATTTACATTTATATAGCACCTCTCTTAGTTAAGAATTCCAAAGCTTTCAGCAAAATATACACAAAAAATTACATCTATTTCACTGAATATAGTCATCATTGGAATGAAAATCAACAATTGTGAAGCAGTGCAGAACGTTACACAACAGTTGCAAGTAAGAAACAAAGCAAAGCCCCCAAAACCCCCCTAAAAACCCAACACCCACGACAAACCCAAAGCAAAAATCCCCTGAGACGCCAGATGCAAGCGCAGGTAAAAGGGGAGTTAGTATGCAAACAGCAATGTGAAGCAGGCCTGCGTGTGCCCTGAGGAGCAGTGAGCGGAGGCAGCAAACATACTTCATAATGATTAAAGCAAGAGACTTCATACATGTGCAGCCTACTGCTTTTCTGCATACTGAGGGAGACCATCAGTTTAAACATTCTTCTGCTTAGAAGAATGAACCAGGAACCGTCCATGAATTCTGGTGATGAGAAAAGGGAAGGTAAGTGTTCGTAAATTGCGAAGAGCACTTACCCGACCACTAAGCTTCTTTATTTACAAATGGTCTCCAAATTTTAAAAGGCATTAACTGTACATGCTTCAGGGAAAAAAACCAAAAAGCTTCTTTTTCCAATTGATGAGTTTTATTTCTCCATCATAAGGACACATAACTGGAATTCCCAGACCAAAATGAAATCATCTATTCTCTCTGTGCTCAAGTCCCCCTTCTACTCCAAAACCCATTTAATTTAGGCACTGATCGAGTCTCCACACACTGTATTACAAGCTGAGAGTCAGAGATGGGAGTAAAAGCCATCCATCTAAAGTAAAATTAATAGCAAAACTTTGAGAGAGAGCTTGCATGAGTTAGCAAGACCAAAGCATGAGCTATTACATGACAAATGTGTTGATAAATGTTCAGCCCTGAAAACACAAAATAACTTTGGTTTGGCTAATAAGCATCCATTATAGCCCTTTCCCATCGTTTTGAGGCTGACAAGGTAGTTTTCATACTTGACCCTTGAAAGCAGATTTGTTTTTGTAATTAACATGTTATCAAGGGATTTTTCTTTCCACATCTCTTTCTTCTTTCAGTACTCTCCCTCTAGCACAGAAACATTTCCTTGCCTGAAGTTGCCATTACATCCAGCAACTGCTGGCTGAGACCTCAGGACCCATTGCATAAATTCACATAAAATTATTCATGTTTGGCACATTTCTGCTGGCGAGTAACAATAACCTTTTTGTCTCAGACAAAGGGAAGAAAGATTTAAAAAAAGAACAAAGGCAGCCTAATTAGAATCCTGTATTTCCTATTTTTTCCTAATCTGGTTAAACAGCCTCTACAACCCTGAGAAATTCAACAAAGCCAAGTTGTTGTGGACTCTCTGTCTTTCAGTACAGAATCAACACAGACAGAAGAGCCTCTCAGCATGACTTCTGATCACTGGCTCAGATATGAGGTACTTTTCTTGCCTGTTAGATGTTTTGGTTTTAGCTTTTCACTGAGCTATCATGCAATTACAACTAAATCCACACTGAAATCCATGATGCCAACACCAAATCCAAACCTGATTGTGACTTCAATCTTGTCCACATAGTAAGTCAAGAGTTCATTCAGTGTAGTTACAACCACAATACAAGCAATCAAATAAAAGAGGCCAGAGGGAAAGACTTGAGCATTTCTTTTTGCTGCATAGAAAAACAACGTATAGACCTCACTTCAAAACCGATGGCATTTTTAAAATGTAAAGCTATGAAGTCCTGTTAAAACCGAAATTATGAAGCAACCTTTATGACAACATCTTACTCCAGCTGAGTTACATCTGTATATATTTATATTTGAAAAATACATAAACCTGAATTTAGACTCCCCCATGCTGAGAATTCTCAGATCTTGGTATATTGAGTTAGCATGAACTCTATTTCTGATGCCTTCGTTACATGTTTGTGTGAATTCAGTGACAATAGCCTCAAGACTTTTCTTGTAAAGCAAAACCTGTTAGATGGCAAAAAACTGCGATCACTACCTCTAATTTCACCCTCTTCACCCTTCTGCACTAAGGAAAGAGCTAAAAATATGCAAGAAAAACATTAGCAAGATCATTATGTTTGGGAAAATCTCCACCATCCTGTAGTTAGGTGAAAAAGAGATACTTGGCCCATTCTCTGCTACAAACTTAGATTTATGTCAGAAGTGTTTTATTGCTATTTATAACAATGACTCAGTAGATGTTTTTAAAGTGCTGTGATGCCACAAACTGAAAACACTCCTATATCTGTGCTCACATATTTCTCCAAAATTAACAAGTGTGGTATCACACAGCACAGACTGAGGCTACGGGGAGACACTACAGATTGTAATATGAACTCAAAGCGTGAACAATTCCTCAAGTCCCTCATGGCTTACTGTCAGCTCTTCTTTTCACATAGACTTGTGTATCTTTCCTACACACTAATAGATTGGTTTGAAAAACCCAACATGGATATATTAACGCCATGGCAGTAATGAAGTCTTACGTTCTTTTAGCCCCAAAGTCCAAAAATAACCAGTTTTAAAATCATCACAATGGTGGGTACACCATTAACTCAAAGGAATTTCTGTTTCTCTTTTAACCGAGGGAAAAACTTGACCATCTTTCTTTAATGCTATCAACCTGGAAGCTTGACAGTAAGGATTAAAAATTGCTCTTTCCTTCCCACTTGGTTATTGGAAAGGCTGTGAAAGGCAATCAGTCTTGTGAAGCCACACTTCACAGTCTGCATAAAAATGCCATGATTCCCAGTCCTTTCCGCAACCTAATGAAAGTGCGTAATATCACACAGCTGGGGAAAACTGAACCATAAACATATGCAATATATCATGCTATCATACAAAACCTGTTACTAATAGGCAGTTGATGATCAGCAGAATCGAAAGGGATCTGAAAACAGAGATTATTTGTGCTGCAGGGTAAGAACTTTTCCCGATTGAAAGAGGGAAAAACCACTCTCTCAGCAGTGCGGGAATTGGACTGGAGTCAGTTCATTCATTCTGTTTGTGAAATATGGACTTTTCTTTAATGATTTCTGTTTGACTGCTGCCTTGCTCAGATGCTTTGGGGTACTGTTGCAGCAAATCAAGGTTTTGGGGAAGAGGAAATCCATGGCTTTCTGTTCAGTAAATACAGGGGTTTGGGGCATCTGAACAGCCCCTCAACCTAGCCCCGGGCTTCCTCCCTGCCCCCAGGCTATCACTGTTTGCAACACCAGATGGTAATATTACCTGTCACCAGGAGTCTGTGGGTAGTGCTGCTTGTTTATTTTTGCATACAGTCCTTCCAAGTGCTCCCTCTCCATTGGTGCTGAAGGAGAATCACGTGGATATACAAAGGTTTCTGCTACTGCTGGTGATGATGGCCTGTAGAAGCTTGCTGCTGGATAAGCCTCTCGGAAGTGGTTTACTCTGGCATAATTTGGATCCACCTCATCGTCATCAATGTCAGGTCCTCCAGAACCAATAGAATAATCACTCAGACCTCTCAGCTGCATTTGCCGTAACTCCTGATGCTTTGCACCAATCCTAACGATGAAAAAGAAAGCACAAATATACAGTTGGTTCAACAGGAACCACAGACACCAATTTGTCATACAAATCTGCAGCTCCAACTCCAAGCCCAACTGTTTAGATCTTCCAGTACACTGTGAAACTGTTGCCAGATAAAACAAAATGGTGCATGCAGCAATTCTGTTGTTTATTTCTGGCAACCAGCTTTGTAACCAAGGTTGCTTACAAAATAAAAAACATTAATGCTGAACATGGTGTCACTTTTCACAGGTGTGTGTGTGCATGAACACGTACAGTTCCACAGTTAATATACCTAACCCAATCCTGAAACTTTTTATCTAAATTACCCAGTAAAATTGTCACTGCTCCTTGGCCACTTGACCCACCCAGATTCTCCTAAATACATTAACTTGTGAAAAGTGGATTAAATGTGAACGTAAATGGAGAGATGGCACAGTTGTCTCAAATCAAAGGATCACAATTAATTTGCTGAAGATTTAATTATTTTATTTTATTTTGGCTACATAAATGTGGAAATCATGCCTTATTATACAGGGGATAGGGACAAAGTAAAATAGCTAAGAAATTAATAGAAACCTGACAGAGATGAATTGGTATATATAAGTGAATTAAAGACTATTACTGGCAGTACTCCACTGTGATAAAGCTTTAAGTGGTATTACAAAATGTTGCTGCTAATCAGGGCCATTGTGTAATCTCTTTGCAATAGTAAAACATATTCAGGTAAATTTCAAACTCAGCTGGTTCAACATTCATGCTGAAGACAAAAAAAACCTATAGCAAGGCTCTGTGAGAATGCAACTTCTGTTCAGCTACTCTTCAACACAGTGTAATTAAATGCAGTGAGATGGATCTGGCAGAATGCTGACCACAGTATGTAATAAATAGCATTTACAGAAAATAACGTAGCATGGAGGAAGAAACAAAGAACAGAAGACAGATACAGAAATACAGTGCCTGACAGAAGAAATCAACATTTGCTGTTGACTGTATCTGAAGTACAGCAGCAGCACAGAAAGAACAGCGTAATTTGTACCACAGGAGAATAAGCAAAAAGGGTCTAGCAGACCTAGTTACCCAAGTAAAGCATAATGGCCTCAGGACACTGCATTCTGGAAAGTCCCTGCAAGTATTAAAACCCCACGCAGACAAGGCCCTTAGTGACATGGCTTAGTGGTGAACTTGGCAGTCCTGAGGAAACAGTTGGACTTGATGATCTTAAAGATCTTTTCCAAACTAGTTGATTCTATGATTCTATGAAAATACATGCTAATACTTTACAAATAATTTGTAACTAAAAAGGTTCACAAATGATGAGAACAACATGCCTTTCTACCCATAAACTTGAGTACATCCGTGTGTATTGCACATGCTTTCCAGTTACACCTCTTCATTAACTGTGTTAGGACATACTTAGATGCTATTTTTTAACATCAAGGGGGTTGGAACTAGATGATCTTAAGGTCCTTTCCAACCCTAACTATTCTATGATTCTATGATTTATAATGTAGCCATACTTTACAGGTGGATGAGCCTTGCGTACAATACAGTCCTTCATAGTTGGGGGTGTGCCCACTATCCATTCTGCCTTCCCACAGTGAAGGAGATGACCTTTCTCCTCCCTCGTACTGTGTGCCTCACCTTGAGTACCGTCTGAAGTTTTGGGTGCCTCAATATAAGGACATCAAACTATTAGAGCGTGTCCAGAGGATGGTGTCTAAGATGGTGAAAGACCTCGAAAGTAAGACTTAGGAGGAGTGGTGAGGTCACTTGGTTAGTTCAGCTTGGAGAAGAGAAGGCCAAGGGGTGACCTTATTGCAGCCTACAGCTTTCTCAAGGGGGACAGCGGAGAGGGAGGTCTAGATGATCTCTCTGTTGACTAGCAACAGGACACAAGGAAATGGAATGAAGCTGTGTCAGGGGAAGTTCAGACTGGACAGTAGGTGAAGGTTCTTCACTGAGAGGGTGGTTGGTCACTGGAACAGGCTCCCTAGGGGAGTGGTCATGGCACTGAGCCTGCCAGAGTTCAAGGAGCATCTAGACAACACTCTTAGATGGTTTAGTTTTAGGTAGTCCTTTGAGGAGCAGGGAAGTAGACTTGATGATCTGTATGGGTGCCTTCCAACCTGAGAAATTCTGCGAAATATTTTACTAGAAAGACCATGTGAGGGAATAACATCTTCCTAACACACTATTTCTACATTTCCTCAAGGTCCTGATCCCAGCCCTGATAGTTCATTTTCTTTAATTTTTCTTAAGATACAATTAAATGCACTCACAGCCTTAGTGTAATTTACTACAGTATTTCTTAGAGAAGAAAGGATGATGAGAAGAAATAAGCTACAATCCTTTTTTAATTCATGGAGCTTCTCTTCCCTGCACAATCATCTCCTCCTCCTGTAACCTTCACTCCATTTCTCTTTTGCTTCAGATTTTAATACCACACACACTCCAATTTTGAACTGAAACAGAAGCCTGGCTCAGGATAGGCACTATCCTCAAGTGCAACCTCAGCCAAGGTAGGGCAGTGTCTTGAAGAAGCTGCACACTTCAAAACAAGCCTTTGATTCTGCACAATTCTGACTCTTATCCACAAGGGAGATTTATTGGAGAATCTTATGGAGGGCATAACCTGGTGTCAGTATGTGAGAAATTTTACTGCCGATTGCACTGGCTTAGGTGGCTGATGGCTTCTTGGGATAGTGAGACTTGAATGGCATTTGCAGAACTATGGGACATACAACTTATTCTTTGTAAAACTGGTGGTGACACTGGTATAGACCTTGATAAAAGTCATGTTTTTATTCATAAAGCAATGGAAAATGGCATGGGGAGAACACCACCACTGAGACGTTGTATATGAAAACAGACACCAAAAAGGAGTGGTCAGCTTGCATTTCTATCTAAAACACAAAGCATTGCTAGCAAAAAGTAATAACTGGATAGCATCTGGAAGTATGCAAGCCCAAGGGTTTGTGAATAGAGATAAGAGAGAGATTATGCAGCAGAGAGTGGTGAAGGGAGCCAATCTGCCTGTGTCCATGAATGAAACACCACATTCATAGTTTGCTTAAAGGAATTTGGAGCAAAGTTGTTACTTGGTTCATTCATGTAAAAACCAGCCTTTTCAGGTAGCTCATCGTCTGAAAGCATTTGTCCTACTGCAAGGACAGGGGTGGATTTCCATTACAAATAAGGCTTCCAACATCAACAAAACAGGGAGGGAGGTCTCTGCTGCTGTTTTCCATCTTTTATACATGCGGGCACTTCAAGAGAAACCCTCTTGCAGAACGATTAATATCTCACATGTCCCACGTGGGATTACGTCAGAAATGTAAAAATGAAGGCACTGATGTTATTTAAGAAAAAAATAATAAAAAATATAATCACATAAGTAACCGTTAGCTCCTGCACCAAATAACTGTCAATCTGGTAGTAGTCTTTGCCTCTGACTATCCTGCACTAAAATGCGTAACGCACTTTGAGACTACCACTGTCTTCCAGATCAAGTTCTTAAAAACCTGAGAAACTCTGGAGGGCTTTACCCTCAATTAGTGACTGAAAAAGCCTAAACACAAAATTTAGTGCAGGAATACATCATATGAGGTACCAGTTTCATGGCACACACAGGTTCCTATGAGATGATACAAGCAGTAAAATGGGAGGACACTGTATTTCAAGGAATGGTCTTATCACACCGTAGTGCAGAAGGCATGACACATAGTCCCAAGAAGAGTCACAGCAGTTCCTCAGAAAATGATGAGCCATAATGTTCTCTGGACCAATACATCACCTATCCCCTAGGTATTTAAGACCTATTTGAAAGCAACAGTAGTGCAGCACAGCAGCATCTCGTGAATCTTGCTTTCAAGTCTGACAGTGAGAGTAATTTGTCCTGCTATCAATACTGGTATATTCTGCACAACAAAAGCTGGAATTAGGTCACCACAATTTTCTTTTGTTCCTGTGAATAAGCCTAGCTTCTTCAACTTCTCCTTCTGAATGCAGTCTTCAATTGCTGTCACTATTATAGTTGAACCTGCTCAAGAACAATTATTCCTGTTCTATATTCCACAGACCAGTCAATACCAGGTTATGTGAAATTCTTCATGATCAATGTTTCATCTTTTCAATACAGCTATTATAATTGCATTAATATTTCTTGTTTCATTTTTACTCTTCCACATAAATCTATAAAATCTGCTCAGTGATCTCTTTTTCATTTCAATCCAAATGTCCAAATATAGGGAAGCATACTATCAAATGGCTGGCAGTTTCTTTCCTTCCTTCCTTCTTTCTTTCTATTTACCTGTACTTCCGTGCTTTCACTTATGTTTTTCACCTTTGAAGGTTCTTCACATATTTTTGTGAAGCTTTAAATGTCTTCACTGTACTTCAGCATCAGGTTTTCACCAAGTTTTAAAGCAATCTTTTCCATAGCACATCCCAGCAGATGCCCAGGAATTCTTTACCAAGGTACAAAAAATGAATATGCTGTTCCTTCCATCACTCAGATAACACTCTGCCAACCCTGTTAAGGAGGCTGCTTCTGCTATAACCCACTCTAGTAATTTACCATTTCTGCACGTCCCTCTGCATTTCTCCCTATCTGAAACAGCAGTATCTTTACTCCCAATCTCAAAAAATAATAAAAAAAAATTTAAAAACCCCCAATCTTCCAAATTGACACAACTATCACAACAACCAGCTTATTGAACAAACAAGAGAGACCCAAGCTCACAGCACAGGATGGGTCTGGTTAAACAACTGGTGCAAAAAGATAAAATGTCACTCAGCGCCACGATGCTGGCAGTGAAACCAGAGATGAGGAGAGGCACAGGTCACCATCTGAACAATTTAGTGTAGCACTAAAGTTTCTACAAACTTCCTGATGAGGGAAAGGGAAAAGAAAAACTCACAGTGAATGAAGGGAAGTTAGATGTATTTCCTTTTGGGTATCCCATATCAGTCCTGCTTGCTCTCTTCCACCACCTGAACACCATGCTCTCCAGTTAAATCACTGCATGACAATTACCTCAACTTCCCTTAGCTGTGTTTCTGTAAAAACACAACCTTTGCACACAAGCAGTCAGAGGACAGGCAACAGAAGTGTAGCATCAAGTGATGCCCTTTTTTTCCCTCCTGTAACCCGTCTTTTTCTCAATAGCATGCAAACACATATTCTATCCTTATCCTCTGTATCCCCACTAGCTATCACTAGAACCTTCCTCTATAACAAATAATTTCAGAAGAAGAAATATAGTTTGATAAAACATATAACCTCAATAAACTACAGGTAACATTTCCAAAACATCCTATTTGTAGAAGTCAAATGAAGACAGGATCCTATATACCTAATGTACTGCTGGAAGTGGGATGTGGTATATTTTGAAAATGCTTCTCTACACCTCACATGCTGCTCAGTAGCATACCCACAGAGTTATAAATCAAGGAAATGCTCTCATTTATCCTTCAAACAACCTTCCTACCTGACATCTCCACACAAATCATATATGGTGATTTCTCATGTAAGGATGCACAAAGCTTGAGTGCAGCAGCCATAAAGGGGTTAACAGCCCAAACAGCTCCTTCCAGCTGCAGCTCAGACACAGGATTGAGTTACTGTGGCTTAACAAGTTATTGTGTTTCTGCTGAGCTACTGTCAATGACCACATATGTATTCCCCGCCTGTGACAAACACAATGTAAAATGCTTTAGTCTGATATCAGTGACAGAGACACTGACAGGCAAAAGTTGGGTTAGAAGACTGCAGCAAACACATTGTGAGGCAGCTGCAGGAAGGGATGTGGACCACCTCAAGAAAACTCCAGAAGAGCTGAGCAGAAGTGACTTCTGGAGCAGTCGCAGAAATGCTTTTGGAAACGGGAGGACTAGGAAAAGCAGCAAGAGAGACTCCTCATCTTTTAGTCCGCAGGTGGAAGCTGGGTGGGAGTCTGGGTTGCAAGTAGGGAACAAGAAATTGCTGAGGCTTCCAAAACCAGTCCTCTAAGCCTCTGTGAAAATGAAAACAAAAGACTTAATTTTACCAGCACAGTAGCCCAACCAAGGGCAGCCAGGGCCATCAAAAGCCATGGAAAGACTGCCTTCAATGGGGAACAAACAGCAAGACACTGGACGCAACCCAGCCTGCAGTTCTGGAAGCCCAGCATCAGCTCAAAAGGAGCTCTGCACAGCAAGTCTCACAGCCTGATAAGCCATCACCTTGGACCAGGACAAACCCAAAGCAGCAGGTCCTCCTCTCCCAAGTGAGGGGTGTGGCATCTGCTGCCCAACATGAGGTGTGAGAAGCAACTCAGTGGCACCAATGGCTACTGCATCTGGCCACAGTGCAAAAACTACAGGTGGCAAGCTCAGCCTGTGAGAGACTGTGGGGCTGTCTTACTCAGAGAGCTGCAGAACTGTTTTCGATTGGGAAAACTGACCAAAATAGGCCAAAACCAAAAAAGCATAACCTTTGCTGAGGTGTATAAACTCCTCCTCCCTTGCACTCCCACTATGAGCTTTGGTCCATCACGTTTCTTCTGACTTTCTAGGGAAAGTGTAAAAGCAATGCAATGTTTTTTTATTGACCGTGTGTTTAGTACTGAGCGGAGCACAAAGAACAACATGATTTGAGCCATAAAGCCCCTACCTGAGTAGTCAAATGCAGGACAGAAACTGCAGTGGCTAACCAAAACAGTGCATTTCACAAAGGCACCTTATTTATACTTCACATGAACAGAGCAACATTTCTTGTATGGCAGATTGAAGGCAACAGTCTTTGTGGAAGCACTAACAGGTACATAAATGAGCAAGATGCCGGCTAAGTCAACGAGAGATGTTCGCAGGGAAGATGTATGAATAATAAGCAAAGACAAAATGCGCAACAGAAACCGAGCCATAGGTCTGTTGGGATAATTTCCATTCTGTTCACAGAAAGAGGAGCAGAATAAGAGCAGGTAAACAAGTGTGTGTACAATCAGTTTGAGGTATACCTATGCTCTGAAAAAGGACCTGATCCTTTAAGTCTTTTGAGATCATTGAGATGCAAAACATTCTTCCACTCATTTGGTTGTTCCTTGTGAACAGCAGAATAAAAGCTGCTGCACTGCTTTTTTCCCCACTCATGTGACTCTTCCCAAGATCTACATACTGCAATGATTACTCAATTTACATCTGATTTAGTATCTTAATACTTCAACTGTGATTTTACATAACATTTCTGCTTTTGTCTCTCATTTACCTAATTCATACATACATTGAGTAACGGGTTGTCTAGAGGAAAGCAGCCTATTTCTGCAGGAGGTCACTTAGATTTCCATTGGGTTTAATGTTTTAATTCCTTTCTAGCTGCTAGCAAAATATATTTTGGTAACTAAAATCTTGTCTTTTCATTCATTTACATAATAGTGGACTGAATACATCCTGTCTTCAGATATTCATAAGCCATAATCACTGATGGGAATGGGTATATTTTGCTTGAATATCTGAAAAGATCATTTCAGTACAGTGCTTTCATTTTTTTATTTATTTCATTCTCGTTTTTCAGACACTCATGGTCTGCAATGACATTAACAATGTTATTTAAACCTGCATCTTTTCTCAGGAAAAGATTGATTTGTATTTTTTCAACCATCATCTAGGAAAACTCTAGAGGCAGGAAAGTCTCATGGCTAAATAAATAAATAAAGAAAAATCCACCTCTTGCCAGTAAATTGAGGACATCTGATATGGGCTCATCAAGACTCAAACAATATCTAATTTAGTATTATCTTTCAGGGTATTCTGCTGGAAGCATATTTGTCAAATATCTTCCCCATAAGCTATGCAAGCGTTTCTTCATTCCAGCTCATTCTATTGTGCTGGATTTGAACATCATCTCCCCCATAATTAGTATCTGTAATTGTAAACAAGAACAGAAACAGTCTCAGAAATAAAATAAGGCAAAGCCACAAATTCAAGGCAGTAAGAGACTGTAAGTCGGGCTAAACACAACAGATCTTAAAACAGCATTAACCAGCCCAACAATAAAAACCAACGGGGCAAAACATAAAACATTGCCTGTTCTAGATAACTAGCCCATACCCTTGTAATACTGAAGTGACCAAGGAAGCTGCCTTTGGAGGGTTGTAAGTAAAGAAACAGAGGAAAGAAAAACCTAAGAAGGAGATAAAACTATAGTGACCTTAAAATTTAAGATTACGACAAACTGGAAATGAAACATAGCCTTTTCATACCATAAAATACAGAGCATGAGCTTTGGACATACAAGACTGAGGTCCTAATGTTCTTCCATTTATTTCAGAGGTGACAGGGAGTGATTATCACCTGACACAGGATCCTGTCCTCTAAAGAAAATCCGGGCTCTAATGAGGTCAGTGCATTTTTCCCCACACTGTAAACTTCAATGAGAACAGGATTTTATCTTTTTTATTAAATCTGAGGAAGTTTTTCTGTCTCTTTTGCCCAGATTAGTTGTACACTGAGTGAAACGCAGCAGAGTATAACTATTGGACAAGCCAAGTATTTTGCTACATTATGTAGTTTTCCTTACTCACTGAGTTATTTTTTGAAGTGACAGTATCAGAAAAATTGGAAGGAACCCTCTGAAGGTCACCCTGCTCAATCTCCTGCTG
>NW_009937936.1:111311-125088 GCF_000696875.1 Nestor notabilis
CTGACTGCAGAGATCAAGTTGCTCAGTCTCCTGTCTACAGGATGTTTCTTGTTTTGTGACAATGTGGATTGACAGTGAAATCATTCCAGGTCTGTCAAAATTACTTTGGCATCTTACACCTGAGATGTTCCAATGCCTTTAAAGCCCCATGCTCCTCCAGTCAAATGGCCATGAGTGTTCAAGGACTTTGCAGACCACAGGTAAGTTGCAGGCCTAGTTCTCAACACTGACTTACAGGAATTCTCAGGCTCCTGTAATTTGTACTTTTCCATTAAAAAGTAAGGTGCTGTCCACATCATACCCAAGGAGCACCTTTTGCTAACATTAGCTCATTCTGCAACAAGTAATCATGAAAAGAGAATCAAAATAACAGAATACTTCTAAAAAGCAAGATTTAACTTTGCTTATATTTTAGTCATTGGGAACTTAATGTCAGGAATAGAAACAATACCAATTGTCATCCAAAGCTACAAATTCACTTCTCCAACCAAAACATCAGTCAGAGAAGTTCATCAGATAAACAGTGAACAAGTACAAAGTAACTGCAGTATATCTGCAGAAATACTATGGGGAGTATTTCTGTCTATCTTCAGTCTATTCATTGCCACTGACCAACTCGGCTCCACCAACTGCTGTAGTAGGAATCTTTCAAAACCACTGAGGATTCTAACACTGAAGAAAAATACCAGAGACACTGCAATGACCATGGGAAGACACAACATTGATTTGACACCTCATGAAAACCCAACATGCACAAACACATGAGGTAATACCTCAGAAGAGACCCAGAAAGACTGACAGCTACTGAGTCCCAGGGCCTCCTCCTTCAGTAAGTGGGTATTCTTGGAACATGTCACAGTTCCACTTAACAAGTGAGACCTCATGAGTTCACACAACCAACTCTGCAACTGCATAAACATTATGCTTTTATTTGAATGGAATCCGAGGAGTGGAAGGAGCAGCCTAGCTCACTGTGATATGATATTCCATGCGTATTTCTTTATTCTGCACATATGACACTGAACCTGGAACCTATTGAACAGAATCTCTCTTTTCAAGATCAGGAAGAGGCTCCATCCATCTGCCAGCCTGGGATTCACAGGTTGTTTCTAATCAACAGTCGTGGATTAGAAAGCAAAGCTCAGCTTTTACTGTGCAGACAAAGCTTTAACATTTTCAGGTATTGTGGTTTAAGAGCACTATTGAGAATTACACAGGCAAACTGATTTCCTGCCTGTCTATCCCCATGAGTTGTATTCTCATTTTGATCCTGTAGGTAAACGAAACTGAGAACAGGAATTCTGTGCTGTGGCACTACTTCAAAGTGCATGCCAAAGATTAATGATAGATTGTCATAAACCACATATGGAAGGGCAAGGAATGAAATGCAGCTTCCAAGTCATTCTTATGGCCTTACTGATTTTGGGGTAGGCAAGAGCTGACCTACATTCAGAACTGCATCAAAGAAATCTCAAGGCCAGGTTAGCTCGTCTCCTAGAAAGCACTCTACTACCCAGGTTGGCGAGTGCATCGGCCAGTTTCACTTTATTAGTTTTGCCTGTAAAAGTTTCTAACAGCAGTATTTCTGGTTTACAGTGTCATGTTAAAAAAACATCAAGTAATAAAACTCCAATATATACAGAAAAGAACAACACATTGGCCCATTTATGCAAGAAAGATCCAGGTTATTGCACCTGATCTGCTGTGACCTTTTAGATGGGCTGGTGGCACAGCCTGTGGAAACTGGTCTCCAGAGCAAAGTGAAATCAGTGCCTCAATGAAGGAGAAAACAATGGCTTAAATGAGACTTGGTGCACAGCTATGATATCTGGAAAGTGCAATTTCCATCAGTCTCCAATACCTGGAATAGTACTGTGATAGTTAAAGGCTAATTCCATGTGCTATTGTTATCCTCAATTCTTAATCTTCTTGAGCTAAGATGATCTGGGATCAACTCTCAGCCTAATGTTGTCTTAAAAATGTCCTCCAGCAGTGGATTAGCCATGAGAAGCAGCTCAAAACCTGCTATTTGGCTCTAAATGCCATATCACAACCTGCAAAAGGTAGGTGAGACCCATCTACCTCAGCTATTCATAACCAAACATCAATCTCTCCGTGTTCCATGGTAGGCTTTTATTACATGTTCTGGTATGCAGAGCAGCAGAAGATCTAAAATGAGAATCATTCAGCATCAATGGGTTGGGATTAATCTGTCCCCCTGTCCAGTGCAAGTGCTGCCACAGTAATAAACAGAAATCTGATAACTTCATACTGTCAGCACAAAATGAAACTATGACCTTGACCTGTGCAACATCATCCCGTAATTTTTTCATAACTTCAACATACCATACTACACAGCTATGATCTAATAAGAATCTAAAAGTAATTAACTGGAATTTTTGAAAACTGAAGCCTTAATCAAATATGTATTCTTATCAGGGTTGGAAGCCAGCAATAAATTGGGACATTTAAAAAACTGGGATCTAATCCAATACGTGATCTGATCAGGGTTCAATGGTTATAATAAATTGGGAGTATTAAAACTGGGATCACATCCAACACTTTATTTTGTCTAAACCACAGGACCTAGCTGTGCTGCAAAGTCAGGAATATTCAATGAACAGATATACCATGTTGGATTAACCCTTAAGAAATAATGATGCTCAAACTCAGGAGTCCCAGAAAACATCAGCACAGAGCTTAATGGTGAGAAGAGCAATTACCAACATTTTATCAGGGATCAATATGAACTATAAACAGCCATAATAATGCTTTTAGACTTAGCAAGTAGATAAAACAGGCACAAAAGCTACATGGGGTCAGCAACAATGTGTGTGTGTGAGCACGCTCTAAGATGCACTATGCGTTTGAAAATATACTACTTTGATTTTTGTAAGAATCTGAGTTTCAACTTCTGATTCAAAACAATTTGGCTTTTCTACCATACTGCCATGCATGCAGCTATTCTTTCTTTCATTTTGATTTCCAGTAACATACAAATCTTTTGTAATTAAATATAATGAAACAAATGCTGACAGAAACAGAATGGAGTTTCATACACAAGTATTCCCTCATATAAGTGGTATCTAAATGTTTTTATTTCTGTAAAATGCATTCCCTTCGTACAGGGATCTTGCAGCTGCAAAATTAAACCTCTGTTTGCCAAATATCAAAAACATATGTATTGATTTTTTAACTATGGGAACAGGCAACAAGCATCAGAGCTGCTAAGACAAGAGAGAAATGCTCTTGAGTTGCCGAAAGGTTCCCCTAAAGTAAAGGAAATTCAGTCTTTAATATAGAAACTGAAACAATTTGATTTTACCCGAATTTGTGATTTACTGTAACTTAAGCATTCAGCTCAGACATTCAGAAAGCAAGGGCCAGACGTTCCTTCTGCTTCTGTAACACTCTACTCAAATACTTCATATTATTTTTAAAAAGTCCTCAATTATTTTCCACCGAGAACTACAAAACTGAGACTGTTTTAACAAAAGAACAAGCTACTTCTATGAACAAGTGCAGAGCATTAGTTTTTTACATAGAGTGCCTCCATTTTCAGCAACTCGTATGCTACTTTTAAAAATCACCCCATTTTCAACAAGGTGCTTCCTTTTGTGAAATTTATTTGAGTATCAAGGAAATGTTCAACTCTGCTGGAAGAGAGACTTTGGTCTCAGCTCCAACAAAATAAACAAACAGGAAAAATAGTTTTCTTTCTAGTGATAGTCACTTTATTTACATTTGAAAGGCAAACAAATTATTTTGTGTAAAACTCAAGTGCCTAATATACTTACCCACTTTTGTATCACAACTCGTTTTGTTTCAAATGTTAGAAAATTAAAAGACAATCCCAAATGAGTGGGAAAAACATGGAGAAAGGGAGGACGAGAAATCTTGTTTTAAGGGAAAGAAAGAAGATGAAAGGATCTCTTTCAGTATTTAATAATGTAGTGAACATCTTCTTGTTAAAATGATAAATTCTGAGTAATTTACACAGAACACACTAAAAATACAGATTTGAGTCAGCTTGATCAAAATAAACCTCAGACATAGCATTTGCTTTTTCCTTTTATGGGCAGATCCTAGACCTTTGGAGCACATGCTTTATTACAGCCAAACTCTTTGAAGCATGAACAAAATGATGAGTTTATTTAAAATAGGGCCTCAGTCCAATGAACCACTTGACTTGTGTCAAGAAGGACAAACCATTACCTCAGAACTATATCACTAGTTAAGTCTCTCCTCCTGAACTGTGCCATGAACTTCTGGCTTTCCCCAGTGAAGTTTCAGTGACATTGCATCGCTGTGGCACAAGGAAAGATAAGAGAGGTAGGGGCAGAAGAAGAAAACAGTGAAATTACGAGGAGGCGTCAAATCTGTATTCAATTTGGCACAGATAAAGGCTATTACTAAAGAAGTAATCCTAACATCCTAAGTTCCTGTTAACTACTTGAAGCTTGCAGAAGTAGCAGTTGTATAATAAAGTACTGGCTTTGAAAAGGAAGGAGGCCTGGGGCTGAGGGTCTGGAACAAATTCCTAGCCTGACAGGGACTTCTTAGGAACCTGGACAAGCAGCTGCACTGCCTGCATGTCAGATTCACACCCACAGGATGCATTTTTTCCCTGCCAGATTTTCTTCTCTCTTCTACCTCAACTGTAAGTGCTTGGGGTCAGGCCCAAGCTGCCCCTAACAGCAACAAGCACAATGAGACCTTGATCTTGGTGGGGACTGCTAGCGAATATAGGCAGTAAAAAAATAATGATGTCAGCATTTCAGAGCAGGATGTGGAGCTGCTGCAGAGAACTGCAGCTACAAGGCAGCACAGGGAGTTGTACTGAAAACTGAGACTAGAACAATGTGGAATGGAAATAGAAATTACTAGGCTAGAGAAATACTAAATTTATTTTCACTCTTTGAGGTTCAAATCTGAAACTTGGCAGCCCATAAAAGGAGTTGCCAGGCAAATCTATGCTGAGGACCAACGTGCAAGCAAATGCAATCCTTTTGCGAAGCATCTGCACTACAGAATGAGTGCTGTATACTCTGTCTGCATACGCCTACTAGCTGTAACACATTCTGGATGTGCCAGACTTGTTGCACATGCACTGTACAATTCCTTCTCTGTGCAAGCAGGAAATCCAACCTATTCTGAGCATGATGGACTTATGTTCATGCAGCACACCTACGTAAGATCTGATGTTCCTCTCAGAGCCAGAGTCACTGCACAGCCAACCCATAATTGTGCAAAGAACACATCTGACATCTCTGCACATCTGTTAAACCTGCCAAAATTTCTGTAAGAAGGCTACATCCTTTACAGAAAGTCTACCCCTGGAATTTTGTGAAATATTTGCACTCACCCAATACCAACCAAAAAACTGCAAAACTCTGAGAGATGCCCTACTCCTGTAAACTGGAAATGCACTTCCTACTGAAAAATATTTCTCAGCTGAGATCTTGGAACAGAATTCTGGTTTTTGGAGAGCTGCCAAGCATATATTGCATGCAAAACCAACATCCAAAACCATGCGAGGTCCACAGCTGCTAAGATGCTGAAAAGCACTTGATCATTAATCCTGTCACACCCAGCCCAAAAATCAACTACTCTGACCTCTTCCACCAGCATCCAAAATGGACAACTTGGCCTCTGAAAAAAGCCTGTCAGATGAAAAATCACAGTATCAGTTAGTATGACAGATCCTGAAATATTTAGGCAGTCACCATTAAAGAAAACTGATGTTTAAGCAAAACCCCCTGACTTTAAGATTGTAATAATGGGATTGAGGATCTGAACAAGAATTACTTGTACAGCTAATCTTGGAAAGGTAAAATTACATGAACGTTTAGTTAATTCCAGATAGGTTAAATGTTAGAAAAGCAATTTTTATTTTGTTAAAGCTGTTAAATATGGGATTTGTTCACAGGCATCAGGGGACAAAACATGCTAGATTTAACAGTAGTTCTATAGTCTCTTCTACTACTACATCATTAGTCGTTTTAACATATATTTATTTTACTCTTAAGAAGAACAGGTTTGAAAAACATATTACCTATGTTCTAGTAAGCTTCGGTGAAGCCTGGTTTTATAAATATGAGACCAAGTATGCAGGATTGCAGCTAGTGAAGTCATAGAAGCAGAAGATCTATGGTGTGGATGTGCTACAAGGTTTTCTTTGCCAATATGTGCATTAAAATCTTGGACTTGAATTACATTATAGAATTACTAAATCTTGGGACAGAGCTATAAAACTTGTCTTTACTGTCTTACTGAGTATCATCACTAGGTGAACAGTCAGCAACTAAGCAAAAAGACTGAATTACCTTCAGGTCAGGTAATGTTTCTTCCTACTGATCTTAATCAATTTCCCAAACAGCTCTTTCTTACCCATATTTGAAAACTGGCTTCCTTATACATTTTTCCTCTAGAAAAGATGAAGTCTCTCCTATTTTATGATCAACTCAAGAAGGGTTCAGAGTCAGGCTGACAATGTAGTAGCCTGACTACGTAAGACACGTAAGTCTTATGTGTCTTATGTAGGCAAACATATACAGCCATGTTCTTACATGACTGGAAAGTTGAATGTTTTTTACAGCATGTGTTGCATGGCTTTGGGAGTAACAGTAGGGAAAATTTACTTCGCTCCTGGTTTGTTAATTTTTTATTTTATGATTTTAATTCCCCAAACACACAAGATGTATTACCTGATGAAAAGTGTAATATTTCTATTCTTGTGCATTATGGAAGAAGAATCAAAGAAGTGAGTTAAAAATATCATCTTGGTTCACCCACTTCTCAACACACCTGCTGTTCTCCGTTTCAGTTGCAAACCATTCCAGGTCAAAACTGAAATCATTACTAGAGAAACCAGAATGATGAAGACATTGAGCTGCCAGTTTCTAATGCAGCCTTACCAAGTTACTGTCAATCAGCGACTGTGATTTAAAAAAAATAGCATACAACACTAAAGAAATATTAAGAACAATTATCTTGTGTCCAATTGGAACGTTAGACCTCTAGACAGAAGGGTTCATTCCTTGCAGCCTGCCAACATTTTAGTAAATGACACTGGCCTTTTAACAGATGGGATACATGCTTCTTAGCTTGCCAGGATCCTAATAAAAGACACTGGCTTCTTTAAAATGAAGGACACATACCTCTCAAATTGCCAGTATCCAAATTGGGAGTCAGCAGTTTAAAATAAAGGCACTCATCAATCTGGCAAAATCAAGGACACGGCACAGAAATTTTAAAACAAATGGTACAAAGTTTCTCCTGACACTAATTAACTTAGATGAACTAAATACTTAAATACTGGCTAAGTATATCCAGTAGCAGCACTGTAGCAATTGGATACCTTACGAGCTATTAAAACAGTAAATATAAGCAGCAGACTTCAAGAGTTGGGATTTGGGTTTATTCTTTCCCCCCCGTCAAACCTGTTAAGCTACTACTTATACAGCTGACCACGTACTGCATTACTTGAATAAAAGCAGGGTGTCTTTTCGCCAGGGACTGAGCAGCACCACAAAAGCTGGCCCATATGGAAAGACCCTGCCTGCCCAAAAGGAACCATACCTGCTCCCATTCTGTCTCCCAGGAGCAGGATACTCCAGTGAAGGAAAAAGACCTCTGAAAGCTTTCCCCATGCCCTGACAACCCATACTATTACACCTTGGAAAGTTTTACAACAACTGCAGACACCTCTTGAGAACGAGCGAGTATGGGCTCTTTTACCTTTCTGATAGTAGCCATCAGGGGGAAACAAAGACCTTCTTCAGCATTTCATGAAGTACATCTGGATGAATTGGGGAAAGGGAGAAAGTTCTCTGAGACTTGTCAGCACTTACAAACTGTCCCCAGTTCCTGAAGGGCAGACATGTGGGAAATCACAAAAGTATGAATTCTCTTTGTCTGCAAAGATAATGAAGTTGCTAAGACTGGGCATGAAAAAGAAAGGAGTATTTTATGAATGGGACAGAGAACTGGACTTACATCAGTGGTTCCTTTCATTTCAGTCTCAGAGCCTTACCTCAGAAATACGGCAACGCACAGCTGGCACAAACCCAGCTTCTTGCCTTGCCCATCTCACCCACCCTACTGCCTCATCAGACTGATTTTAACCATTTGAACCTGCTTTATTCCTGGTGTTTCTTGGCATACTCAGCATTTGTTGTGTAGGTATTTCTGCAACAAGTAGCTAATGAGCAAACAGAAAAGAACATACCTAAATACAAATACTACCAGTCAACGGCACAGCCAGCTGAAGCTGAGTAAGTCTGAAGTGTTGGAAAACACAGCAGAGGCTGCCATGAGAGAAGGGAAAAGGTTCTTGCTTTAGAGAAGTAAAGGAAGAAATTACTAAGTCAGCTGGTCTTGGGAATAGGCAGGGGTGAAAGAGGTTTTGAAGGAACTGATATTCATCAGATTAGCAGAAGTTGGGATCTGAGTAGTAGCTACCATAGTGAAGCACACAGAAACTGCAGGAGACAGACAAGCTCCTGTCATACAGCAGCCATGACGCCACCAGGAGACCAGCCTAAAGCTCTGCGTTGCCTGGACCTGACTGCCAGCAGGCATGGACTGGGACTTCTCCAGCCAGGCTGTCCTCAAGGAATCCCCTGCTTTGAAGTTTTTTCATCTGATGAACAAAGATGCTGCCACCATTTACTCACCTTTCGCGTTCATCTTTCATTTTCTCCAGCTCCTCCTCTTTAAGCATGCCTTGCTTTGGATTCCCCTTCTGATCTGTTTTCCCACTTTTATCTTCTTTTTTCTTTCCAAATCTGTTCAAGATATCAAGGAAGGAGTTGGGAGGAAATAATTACTAGAAGAAAAAAACAGTACTTATCTATCATAAAACACAGAAATTTTAGGCAATCAGAACACTGTGAGTTTTAATCTTAGTCATCCATCAATTTCCCACATTGCAAAATAACAGTATAAAATGAGCTATAAGCAATAGAAAGGACTGGTTACAAATTGATTTGGACCCTGTACTTTCAAAAGCTATTGCTTGAAACGAAGCTGAAAAGCCCCACCAAACCTGAAACGTAAGGCACTGCAGGGCTGGACTATTAATACGGCACATTTTAAAGTGGCTGAAAGTTCTTCTTATGTCAGGACAGCTAAGTTAAAGTAGTCTGCAGTGGACGTGGTGTCAGCACCCAAACTGGACCATGTGTTCTGCTCTTATCTGTAACTATTGTCTCTCATTATGTCTGGCCTTAATTTAAGGATTTAATCTTTGTTTAAATGAGGATGCAATTTGAAAGAATAAAATCTTACTATGTTCTGAGAGTACAAAACTAGGTAGTTCACAAGAGCTCTTTTTAAAAGTACTTCTGGATTTTTCTTTCTGCCTAGTAATATACTATCATACAATATTTATGCTGTGAAAGTCCTCCAGAGACCCCAGTCAGTGCGGGGGTCCCACTGTTCTATACCCTGTACAAATATGCATAACGTAAGTCTGCTTTATGCAGCCTATAAAAGGTGACTGAACTGGGGAGCTGCATTTCATTTCTGACAGAGCTAGACAGAATACTGGGGTCAAGCATGTCAAATATGCTCATGAATTATGGGCCAAAAAGTATAAAAACGTCCTCTTTCTTCTCCAATTCGAAATTCTCAGTTCCACAAGTAAATGATCAGTCTGTGACTTCCCACACAAATAAACGTGTTCTTGCATGCATGACAACAAATGTATAGAAAAGTAATGATTTCTTCATTAAATATACCATATTGCAAACGATGTACTCTGATTCAAAGCTGCAAACTCTTATGTGAAAGTCTGCAGCACTGCCTCGGTGGTCTTTCTTTTACCCCTTTTATTTTTTGTGTCAAGCCAAACTGACTTAAGTAGGAATAGCTGAACTACTGTGCGTATACTTAAACTGTAATTCACTGACTTTAGGTTTCTCCTCAGACAAAAGCAGAAAAAAGCGGAAATCTTGCAAATACTGTCAGGCTCATAAATTATTGATCTAAATTTTTTGTTACTTTAATCAGTAATTCTGAGCTTGTGGTCAAATGAAGTTCTTAGGGACTCTGCAGCAAGTTTCCAGACAATGAGAACTTGGTTAGAAAGAGAATGATGGCTGCGAGAGACAGACACGTAGCATGTGTTGCTAATGACAAGCAGGGAAAATACTACAGGTAATAACATGAAATGCTTTATCTTGGCTCTGCCATGGGCTGTGCTGGGGAGTAGGAAGAGTCAAATCTCAGTGCATGATGTTCTCTTGGTTTTTCTTCTGTGTGGCAATGAGATAGATTGTGTCTTACGTTCTTTGAGGGATCCTTAGATCAAGCTATACATATGCCTCATCTATAAACAATCTTCAGTTCATTTTTTATGGTCCCTACCCATTTCAGTGCTTCCAGAAAGACAGCAGATACTTTCCATGCTTTACTTTTCCTGAGTATAGAGCAGCACACTGATTCCACTACTGCTTTTTGAGTTCTAGCAGTCCCAAGACTGTGGAGCCACAAATGCCACCAGAGAATGGTGGTGGCACTGAAGGCAGCAGTTGGGAAACACAAGAGAGACAGAGGATGTACATACAGAGTGAGAAGGGCTCACAGATTAGAGACAAGCCAAGTGAAAAAGAAAAGCTAGATGAAACTGTATATATTGCTCTCTACAGAGATGTTGGGCAGCCAAACAATAAATTGCCTGAGGATGAGCACCAGCAGGCTGTACCTGAAACACCCCTGCTTTCTAACAGTGGCACATGCTGGGAAGATCTCATGGCAGTTTTCTCAAGAGAGGGTGTATTAGCACTTGCATCTTGGTCATAATCCAACTCTGGTACTTTGTTTATATTCAGGCTGCCTACTTTTCTGCCACAGTTTCAATTACTGGTTTGTGGAGTCTCATATTCGACTGCAGTATGTATTGATTTTGAAAACATTATTCTTGGGCACTTTGTATGGCTGCAGGGAGTTGAAGTTGGATATGTTGCATACTCAAGAGAAAAGTAAAAAAAAATAAACATCTTTAACATACATCCCTTTCAAGTCAAGGTATTATTTCTTGCTTACTGGGGAAATACATTTGAAATAAAATAAAGTGACAATTTTGATTGTAATAACTGCCAATGACAACTCCCAGCAAAAATAGTGCTGTTTGCTGGTAGAGCTGCTATTGCCATAAAATTGGCAAGTTACTGTGTAATTATAAATCGGGAATAGTGAGTTGGTTTTGATGAAAACAGCTTTTGGGTTTTTTGCTGTTTTTTGCTTCAGACAGGATTTGTGCAGGCTTACAATTTTACCCGTTACACTAAGTATACAGCATACAGCCCAAGGCTAGGGAAGTGTTCAGATTTTTGGCCTCTTTTGCACGTTGCTATACCATGAAAATCCATTCTTTTTTATGGTTACTGTAATATGTCTTTCAGCTCAACCAAAATCTTGCACAAACACTAAAAAGTAAAAGCAGCAAAAAATTTAACACTGTTAAAAGGCATATAGGGTAGACACCATTAAACCAAAAGACCTAGTATCATCTCTGCCTGAATTTACACCCTGTCCTAAAAAATTTATGGTCTGTTCACTGATGCATTCTAATTGCCATGGGCTTCCAATGATATAAGTAACTTCTGCCCACTGTAATTTTGCATGGGTTTGTGCACTACAGGCTTAATGGTTCTTTACTGAGAAAAAAGAATTAAAAAAATAGAAGTACTTGCTGCCCGACTGGCTTTGATCATGTTCTCACTGATATCAGTGTGAGGCCCTCCAGTGCTTTCAACAAGGACAGGATAAAAATCTGTTGTCAAAATTATCCCATGGAATTAACCAAATCCATATAAAATTCTATGAAAACTGAACGGCTTTAGGATTTGAATTTTCAATTCTCCAGGCAACAAATAATTGGAGTGTGGTAAAACCTGCCTTCCATAATAATACTATCACCAGAAGAATAAAAATATTAATGAAAAAATGTATGGCGCACAGATTTTTTAAAAGGTCTGTTTTGCCATACTGTGCACAGCAAAATTCTCTTCAACTTAATATCTGATGGAATTGTTGCTCTGAAAACCCTAAGTAGTAAATGGAGAAATGTAACTAGAAGACCTGAAAATAAATGCATCAGCTGTATCCTCTCATTCTATATCCATCTATAATCAATTTATGTCAAATGAAGCCACTTGTAATCATAATGACAGTAAGGAAATAAAACCGTATCTGCTCCAGCTCTGATTATCCACTGTAAATTCCTGGGAAGTACTGTTAAAGAAGTTAAAGCCCTAATAACCTCAGCATACTTTTCAGTTGAGAAAATTAATATTCCAACTATTCAGAGCATAGTCCTCCTGTAAACAAAAGCATAAAGGGATTTTCTTTATGTGATTGGATTTCTGAGTGCTTCATCCTTATGGGAAAAGTCCATATGCAACAGTTGAAAACATGCTGTGCAAAAGTGAGGAGCTATTCTATTTCTACTTGCAGGGTGCCCTGCAAATAACTAAAATTTTTCCTCTTAGAAGCATTAAACGAAGTTAGAATACCAAATGTGTGTTGTCTTTGTGCAGTATTTATTACCATTCTATTGGCATATGTATGCTTCTTTGCAAGGCTTCCAAGAGGTAAAAATTAAAACAAACCTCCTATAGACCTGCTCTGTTATACTTGGGATAAACGTCTTATATGCAAGACCTAAAGCTGTGGTCATGGCAACACTTCGTTTCCGTGTGGAGCCGTGAGCTTCCAGATCTCAAATGTGTTGATATTTGCTTCAAGGATTAAAAAAGCAGGCAGGTCTATAAAGTCCCAGACTTCTAAGTAGGCAAAACATCTGGTGGGTGGAATCCCAAGCAGCTAGCTGACTAAATTCGGCAATTTGGATTTCTTAGTTAATTCAGTTGCCCTAGATGAGTAGGTGTCACTGCAGCTAACAGGGTACACAATGGAATTGCAAACATCTGCAGGGAAATAATTCCAGAGGGCCTATGACACAGTCAAAGAAGATAGGAAGCCTAACAATGTCATAAAATCTTGACATCTCCAGAAATGATCTGTAAAAAAAGAGTGATTTGTAAAGTACATATAACAAAAGCTCTGACTCCTAGTCATTTCACAGCAAATGGGGAAAAATGCCAAGATTATTAAAGCAGGTCCCTTATGAAAGACTAGAAATAACCCTTAAAATTAAATTTAAATGTGAGTAAGAATGAACGAGTGAGCAAGAAAGATAAAGATACTAATAAGGTATGATTTTCAAGTCCACACAGGGACTATAAAAAGCTTATTAACTGCCACTATTGCCGTGTGTTTTAAGTTATTTTATCACTCAGCTTTACAGCAGAAGAAATACACTAGAAGCAGTACTGTGCTTTGATTAATCGCTTTTATACATACATTTTTACAGAGTATTAAACATTGCCGTAAAGATCTTTAGTGAGTCAGACTTGTTGGTGATTACAGGCCAGGCTCATTTTATGTTTATGTTAATAGAAGCATTAATGAAATACATCTTTCACAGTTTTAGTGGCTCTTTAAATACCTAAAAGGTTTGTTACTGAGTGTTTACTTATTGGGCCAAAGTATGCCATTGAGTATTACCACTGAGTACGCCATTACCAATGGGACCAAGAGCTTTTCAACAGTTGAAAGAGGAAAAGAAAGAGGAGAACATGCTGCAGTAAAACATGGTTTGAGAATTTAAGAACGGAGCACAGACAGCAAGGGCTGGGCAACACTGTTCAAATCTTCCCCAGTATCCAAGAAGGTGAAAGCAGAATCATAGAATCACAGAATGGTTTGG
>NW_009937937.1:0-301 GCF_000696875.1 Nestor notabilis
TTGATCATAAAACTGATCTGGTATGTGGTCTCAGCATGACCATGACCTCTCTACTTTGGGAGGCATGTAGTGGGAATTTTTAACAATTACACCTCTTTTTTCCCCCCCTTGGAGGGCCAACTTGTGAAGGAGACATCCTCTCACAACTTCTGCTCCCCCAACAGGCTATTTACTGTAGATTTTGGGAATTTTAATTTTTAATATCCTTTGAATACCCTTAAAACCGGCCTGCTCCTTTTGCCAAGAATCTGCATGTTGCTGCATGTACCGCGTATGTTTTACCTATGGCCATAACATTCCG
>NW_009937938.1:0-10954 GCF_000696875.1 Nestor notabilis
TAAATAATATCCGTAAGAAAGAAATAAACATAATTTGAGAAATTTCAGTGGTGAAAGGTCACGGTTAGAAGTAAATCAGAGTTGCCTGTGCCAAGTCAAGAAGTTCTAATTTTAAAATTGCCCATGCAGCCTTAATTTTATCTTCAGATTATTGCTTACCCTAAGAATCAGTAAACTACTTTACAATTAAAGATTTTCTGAGAATATTACATTATACCTTTTCCCCTGTGTGTGAAGATCCTCTAAGCACTGTATCCTCTCTAGTATATGGCACATCCCATCAGTGACAGTTGTGTATGGAAGACTAAGTGCAACAAATACTCATGCAAAATTAAGCAGATGGATCCCAATTGCCATTTACTGCAGATCTCTTTATACTGCTCTGTGAAGTATTTAGCTATAATTTACTCCCATTTTAAGGTAGGAGGCCCAATATGCTGGTGTAATAAAACTCTGAAATTGGATGGCATGCTTACCTGCGTGCATAGTTCATCTAAACTACCATGATAGGCCTGCATTATGATATATTTAACCATCGTGAGCATGAACATATTCCATCTGTAGCTCCACTGAAATGAATTAGACTATCTACAGAGTACTAATTGAGGAAACTAAAGACAGCAAAATCTTCTTCCCTAGTTCTGTTTAAACAGGAACACATATGCTGAAAGTTGGAGAGAAGTTAGGTCACACTACAGAATTTAGAGTGCTGGTGGATGATTGGCACCACTCCATTCCTGTGTGTCTCCTTCCTCCTTCGTGGTAGACTCCATTTTATCTTGTTCTGGTTAGTTTTCATGATAGAGGTTTTGATTTTGTCTATATGGTGGCATCACATTAGATATAGTACTCCTGGAATTTCACAGATGGTGGCTCTATTACTGTCTTAAAAGCATGTCTCCAAGGCAGTGCATGCTGGCTTGTTTTGTTTCTTTCTTTTTTCCCTTTATTTTTTTCCCCTTGCCTTTAGTTTCTAGTAATAACTGCCTCCAATCTTGTAATATTTGGAAGTCCGTTTTTAGAGGTGAACATTTCAGAAATGCTTTTGTCATTTGAACACTTTAGTCCCACTGATTTTTTTTCTTTTTTTAAATTATTTTTTATTTTTGCTAATACAAAAATTTCTGTCCAGGTTTTCAAAAGTATTAGAGTACCTAAAAATGCAGGCATCAGCTAGGATTTTCCACATCTTGAATATAGCAAGGTATTTATCTCCTCCTAATTTTAGCAGATTGAAAAGCCGAGAAGTTACACCAGATAAATGCTAGCTGCTTCTCCAGGTTCCTAAATGTGTTTGAAGTTGAACTCTATTTTCAAAAGTGACTCAGGAACAAAGTTCCTAGGTGGCATTTTGTTTACCTTCCCCTGTTTTTCCAGAAGTGTTATTTTAAAATGTCGATGTGGCTCACTATTTGCTTAAACAAATGAAGAAAGCCCATAGCATACACATGGTTGCTACCAATGCATCCCTAGCTGGAAGTGATCTGCAAAGGCCAAGATAATGCTTCTCTTGATCCCAGTGTATCAGTGAACAGGATTTGTTATGATAAGAAGCTAATAAGACATTAACAAAAGTAGCTGCGCCTTGATTCATAATATCACTGCTCTGCATTATTCTAGGAATATTCATTGGGGCTTTAGATGCAATTTATAGACTTTTTAATTCAATAAGCCTCTCAGAACTCCTTATTGGAGATGCAGGGTTAGTTCTAAGAACTTGAATTAACTGAGAAATAATTGAATAAAGGTTAATATGAGATAAGCTGTCCATTTTGCAGAAGATGTGGCTTTAAATATTGCATCGATTGTAGTTAGCAAAGGAAACATGAGAAATAGCTCAAGGTCATTCAACAAGACCATGTCAAAGAGCCCTTGGGACTTGACTGTGAACAACAAGGTATGCTCAAGTTGATTCCCACTCTTCCACTTTTGTTAACTTACTTGAGAAAAGTTAACTGTAGAATATCTGTCCTCTGGAAGATCTTTGTGAGTAATTGAGGGATGCATGTGTGTGTGTGTGTATGCATTTTGTATATACCTATATATAATAAATCAGTTTTGAAATATTTGGGTTCATTTTCATTTTAAGTCATCATTGTCTTATACTTATAAAACTTTGTACATCAGTACATCATTGGCAAGTATTTATAATACTTGTTTAAGTTTTGGAGTGTGAGCTTGACCTTGGGCTGCCAAAAGAAGATGTGGCTAACAGCTGTATGTCTCTTCTTCCCATTAACACAGCTTTATGTGCTGTGCAGGTTGTATGTCACGTCTTATGGTCATGGAGCAGTGAGGTGTGCATGCTGTTGGTCAAGTACTATGGATAATTAGTACCCCAGGAGGGTGCCATGGGGTATTAACAGCTACATTTTGGATTTAATCCACTTTTTACACATGTATCTTTTAATCTGTCCCTGCTTATCTGTGGGATAAAGTCTTATAAACTGACTTTATCCTGTTTGGCATTGTGATAAGTCGTAAGGGAGAGGCAGTGAAGTTACAGAATTTGTCCCCTGGACGGTCAATCTTCTTGTTAGCGCTGCTTATTTCAGCATTTGTGTGTGTCCGGTTTAGATCTGAAGACGACTCCTCCTCCTTCAGAAGTAGCATGCTCACAGTCTTCCTGGCCAATGATTCTTCTACAGCAAGCAGGACTTCTTCCTCATTCTGAGAAGCCTTCATCTCTTCCTATGTCAGTGGCTACAAGGCCAAGAGCCACCTCACCACTGTCCCCACCAAAATCTCTTGGACTGGGGCCTTCCTTTCATCACACGCAAGAAGAAGAGCTTGCAAAGGTGGTGGAGCAGGACCCTATGCTGGAGGAACTATGTAAGCCTCTGTGCTGTAAGCTTTGCAATGTCACTCTGAATTCGGCACAACAAGCCCAGGCTCATTACCAGGTAAGGGGAGTAGCAGGCGGCTTTCAGGGCTGCTGCATCTGCAGCTTGTGTAGACATACTTGTGCCACCACATTCACTGCCAGTAGCATTGCTGTGGTAGCACAGAGCTAAGCATGGGCTAATGCACAAGGACTAACCCAACTTCTCAAGGGGGTTTTGAGTGCTGTGTTAAAGTGGCTGCACACCAGCAGCAGCATTTGAGTGAGCTCGCCTGGAGCTACCTCTGCACCATTTAATGGACTGAGGCTGCTCTGTAGACATATCTTCACCGTGTTTGAATTTGCTGGTCGTCCAGATGTGCTGCAGTGGTTTTATTTAAGATGTCATCACTGGAGCATTTTGCAAAAACTTTGTCCGCAGAGACGGAGAAGTAGTACCAAGATGGTGTGGGTGAAAAAGCAGACACTGGTTTTTCCTTTGTTTTATTCTACTAATTTTTCACCTCTGCACTCTTCCAATAAATTTGAACTTCTCGTTACACAGGTATGATTTTGTAGGGCCTGGACAGATGGTTTCTGCTAGATCCACTAGGAATGGGGGCTGCTGCCATGTGCTTATTACTGTCTCCTTGCTGAGGTTATGCACACCACTGAGCTGGTGGGGTCATTTATGCAAACACTGTCATCAGCTGAGTCAGCTCAGATCAAATAAATTTTGTTCAAGCTGGTCTGGTAGATTTGTCTGAAATAGGTTGGGGACTATTTGCATATACTTCTTTGCTGAGAGATTGAATATATCATTGTCCTACATTAACCCCTTTTTACTAGTACCCTGTCTGCCTAGTGCTGCTATATTTATGTGAGATACAGAGATAGTGACTTTTTCTACCACTGAATACAAAAGAGTGGTTGTACATATCCTTAGGACATCAGACCTGGATCTCAGATTTGTTGTTGGCCCTGAAAAAGTGGTATCCTGCTAGTGAAGGGGTAGGACGAGTTAGTGTTACACTGCTTTCTGCAGTATGTCTGCCGTGAGGAGGGACAGAAGTGGATTTATAGTACATAACTTCCATTTATGCATATGCCTTATTATATATCCACAATAGTCTCATGGAGCTCTGACAGGACACCGAAAAGAACTATAGTGTACATTTTCCAAGAGAAAATAAAGTATGAAATAGGCTTTTTTACATTCAGTCTCGTGTTTTAACTCATACTTGAAATGTCATGAAGAATTGTGTATGTTCAGGCTAAAACTATGCAAAGCAATGTTTCATGTTTAAAATGCAAAATACTGGGTTTATGTGAAATGGAAACAGATTATGAACTAATTGTAACCTTACTGATTTGGGAAAATTAGTTGAAAATGAGGCCAAATCATACTAGGTGATTAGCATTTGGGAGAAAGGGGGGGATGCCAGCATCTCTCAAGTTCAGAGCTGTTATTTTCTGAGTAATAGCTCCTTTACCTGAGTTGCTATCTTCATGGCCATTTTCTCATTTCGGTCTTTGGATCCTTTTTCTTTCAGTGTAAGATGCTATTATTAGAACAGTGAATAATCTCGGTTCTCATTCCAGGGTAAAAACCACAGTAAGAAACTCCGAAATTACTATGCTGCCAATAGCTGTCCAGCATCTGCCAGAATGAGTAATTTGGTTGAGCCTGCCCCACCTCAGGTTGTCTCCCTTCCAACTCAGGTAAGGCATGGGAAGGTGATTGAAATCATGCTGCTTACTTGTCACCTAACCCCTAATAAGGATAACTAGATCTCATGTTCGGAGGATTACTGCAGGAGTTTGGATGTGTTGATGGCACAGGAGGATGGAAACATGCTATTGTGAGCTGTTTGCTTTCCTTTGAAGATGCAGGTATTGATCTGCCATTTCAGCAGAATATTGGACTTGAAATATTCTATTTCTGCATGGCAAATACTTTGATTCCTAGGTAAGTCTGATGTGCTGCTGAGTATGGCTAAGAGCAGGTATAAAATAGCATTGTTGGAGCTGGGTTTGGACAAGAGGGTGTGGAATCTGCTCTGCACAATCATCCCTCCATTGTGTGAGGGAAGCCTACATGGAAGTGCTTAGGTGGTCCTACACCCATTGCCCAGGGCTGTTAGCTAATTCCTCTTATGTTATTCCTTTTGAGGTGATCATTGCTGTGTGTAGGGTAAATGAATCGTTCTCTCAGTGATCCAGATTAATTCCGTCTTGGGCACATTAGAGGCAAAAGAGATGATTTTTGCTTTCTTCTTCTGGAAGTTGGGCTGCAGAGATCAAAGCTGTGCCTGTTGTTTCCCAAAGCATAAGCCACTTTTGTCTGTAGAAAAGCAAAGAGCATCTGCCATAGGTGGCAGATAGTTAAACATGTTGTTGGAGCTGTCAGAGGGAGAATTGGTTCCGTGTAAATGGACATGGTCTATTCTGAGGTGTCCCTGCCTGTGGCAGGGCGGTTGGAACTAGATGATCTTAAGGTCCTTTCCAACCCTAACCATTCAGAACTCACAGAACTGAATTGGGATGGCATGAGGTCCAGTCCTAGATAGTGGGATGTGGTTTCTGTACCTGCCAGGGTATCTGGTGGAGGAAATGGTCCATGGCAATAAAAGGACCGCTCTGGGACTACATGAGGATTCATGTTGTAATGTAGAAGTCAGAATTGTGTGTTTGTACCTCTAAGCTTGAACAGTATCAAAGGAGATGCGAAAGAAACTCGACTTGGCAAATGCTGCAGTGACATGGCTGTATGAATCACTGCTGCTGCGCTGTTCACAAAGCACTTTTTTCTGGATGATGCACATTGAGGAGACATGGTTACTGCCCCAATCAGCGTGTGGTCTGACTAGACAGGCAAGGTATCCTTCGTATGGCAGGAGCTACCCATGTGAGGCTGGGTTCTTCCTCTGAAGTCTTGATCCAGGTGCCCTCTTACCTGCAGGGTAAGGATCAGAGGTTTGACATGTCTGCTATTGTTTTGTTGGGCTTTTTTTAATCTCTTCGTGTTGCCAGGGAGCTGTGTAGAGACAGAATACTGTGCAGAGATTAGGCACACTGTAAATAGGAGAGAGGAGCACCTTTACATTTCAGTGGGTCTTCCCTAGTGTGAAAGTTACTGTTCCTCAGTTCCCAGCATGAAGGAGTAGAGGAGATAAATCATTGCTGTGGAGTAAACAAGCCTCGGTAGCTATGGCAGAGGTACAGGGTGTTCGTTCGTTGTGGTTTCCTCTCCATATGAGGCTAGTGATTTGCCTAGATCTCGATTTTGATGATCCTCCTGGAGGCTGAGGCAGGGAAAATAAAGTTCTTG
Source organism: Nestor notabilis (assembly GCF_000696875.1). Lineage (NCBI taxonomy): Eukaryota > Metazoa > Chordata > Aves > Psittaciformes > Psittacidae > Nestor > Nestor notabilis. The sequence goes on from NW_009937938.1 coordinate 6,153, forward strand.
TAAGAACGCTTTGGGGAGTAATTGAGAGTGCCCTTATCCATATGCTCTAATTCCAGCTCTCTTGCTGCCTGATGACGATACTAGTCTCAGTCCCTGTGATTCAGATATTTCAACGATTTAACTTTCTTGTGTTTCACATGCTCTCTTTTCCCTTTGCTGCTAGATGGGATCCAGTAAACCAGGTGGCCGAGTGATCTTGGCCACAGAGAATGATTACTGCAAGCTTTGTGATGCCTCGTTTAGTTCTCCAGCTGTGGCACAGGCTCACTACCAAGGGAAAAATCATGCCAAACGGCTGCGTCTTGCAGAAGCACAGAACAACTCATTCTCGTAGGTATTGTTCAACTGCACGCTAAGGCTGTGAAAGCATGTGACAGTGTCTCTGGCTTTTTTTTTTCTCAGAAAACTTTGAATTGCAGCTGTTCATTTGTTTAATCTTCAGGGATGCATCAGAACTAGGCAAACGAAGGGCAAGGAAAGAAGGGAATGAATATAAAATGATGCAGAACAGAAGAAATATGTATACAGTTCAAAACAACACAGGTAACTGAGAGTTGCACCTGTTCTATAGTTGGAATAATCATGAATAATAAGCAGACTTGTTTTTCTTCTTTGCTGAGGTCTGTTTTAGCAAAGACAGATTGTGAAAGGAGCTGGTCCTAGCTCTGCTGATCCTTCCTGTCTGCATGTGTTTTCCCAGCTGCTGAAGTTGTTTTGTTTTGTCAGCCTGCTGGTTGGATCAGTTTCTCAGCCTGTAACTTAATTTACCATCTGCCTATCTCTAAGGCCTCTCTAAGTGGTAACAATTTTCCTGCTTTATTTTCTTGGCAAGTAGCCAGGTGCTTTAACTCCTGCTGTTGCACATCAACCTGTACTTGCACTCCCATGATCAGAATGAGAAAGCATGTTAGCCTCCCTCCAGGACCATCTGTTCCTAGAGTAGAGTCCTTCCTCAGGTATTAGATACTAACTTTGCCTCTTTACTATGATTTAAAGTGTGTTTTATAGTGACCAGCCCAACATCTTTTTTAAGTTCTATTATGAGCACATATTAGTTGAAATCCTGATTCCTTGGGAAGCCTGGTTTAATTGTGTCATTCTAACCACTGTCATGTGGAAAAGAGAAATCTTCTAAAGTTCTATTAAATATTATTTTGTGATAATTTCAAACTGAGGCAATTTATTCTAATCAAAAGATTGTTCTAATTCTGGAATGGGAAGGTTAAGAAATAAAAACCAGATTCATCACGTAGATGATTTCTAATTTTCAAACTCCTGTTGATTCTTGATAAGACTGGGGCACTAAGCCCACTCTACTGCTTTAGAAAATACCAGCAAGTACTGCTCCCTGGTGTCCTACATCCCTGTAAATCTGGATCTCAGTGGAAAAATCATAGGAAAATAAGGTTCAGTCTCAGTTGAGGAAGCTAATCTTTGACCGCTTTTTAATAATTTGTTGGGCTTAGAAGTTGTTAATGAGCTGCCTCAAGCTTTTTTTTCTTATAGATAAAACAGACTTTTCTGTTGACTCCTCAGGTCCCTACTTCAATCCCCGCTCACGACAGAGGATTCCTCGGGATCTGGCCATGTGCGTCACCCCCAGTGGCCAGTTCTACTGCTCCATGTGCAACGCCGGGGCCAGTGAGGAGATGGAGTTCAGACAGCACTTAGAAAGCAAACAGCATAAAAGCAAGGTGTCCGAGCAGCGGTATAGGAATGAGATGGAGAACCTAGGCTATGTACAATGATGCGCCACCCTTGGTAGTAGTTTGCAAATAGAGCAGCTTGTCTCTTGCCTGCTGTTTGCCACATGCCCTGCTTTGTGCTCCATTTGATAGGAGTATGCTCTCGAGCTGTACATGTAACACCTGCAAACTTAATGGTATGGTTAGATTTTTTTTCTGTCACAGTTGGCAGGATGACGCTGTGCAGGACATGAGTGTTTTTGATGTTTGTTTGCTAATTATCTAAGGCTCTTCATTGTATTAGTGGTGGGGAGGACTTTGTCTACTCCCCAGCCTTCTGCATGAATATGCAAAGCCCAGAAGTGCTGGGAACTTCTGTGGTTCTACCACACAGGTGGACCATGTGCAAAGCCTACTCCCCTCTTCGCATACCACAGAGCAGTGCTCCAGAATGCCTCCCTAAAGCAGACTGAATCTTTGGGCAGCTTGTAAAAGAGGGGCAGGAATGGGGCCTGTGAATGAATTAGGTGGTCTGCTTGCCCACAAATTGCTGCTTGTGGCTCCCATTAGCAGCCCAGAGTAGGTTCTTTCCACATCATTGTAGAAAAGCTGTGCAAGACTTTGGAGGGTCTTGCCTCTTACCAATTCCTCTGTGATGCAGATTTCATTCTGAACAGCTGACACTGGGTATCAGCTGATTAGCCCCATTCAGAAATACTCTATCCTGCCAGTTGACAATGAAAAAAGATTCTCAGTGTTGTTGACTGGTCACCTTAATACACCATGTCTGTAGCTCATCTCCTTAAAGAGAGTATGTGGGGATCTCAGTGGCTTAATGAAGTGAATTGGAAAGCAAACCTGCTCAGGTGATATGTGCTCTGCTCAGATTCTGCCTTAGACTGAGTAGGGTTGAGAATAGGTTGAAAGGAGCTGTCAACTGTAATTTCTTTGCAAATGTTGGTTTCTGGCCCACAGCTCTATTGCTCTGAGGAACAGGGCTGCCTGGACCCTGGGGAGCAGATATTGGTGTGTCCCACTTCCATGCCATTCCCTGGATAAAGCCCAATAGGTGTTATAGAAGAGAGCTGAAATTCTCTTTTGGACTAGAGCTACCAATATTGGATTAATTTTTCCTCCTCTATCTTTTCCCATCTTAGGATGGGTTTTAATTCCATTCGTTGATGTAAACTTCACTGTTTTAGGGACCATCAAAAATCCAAAGTTAGGTAAAATGTAAATGTCAGTGGTGATGATTGTTTGAGTAACAACTTTTTGGCCATGCAGAAGTATTCATGAAATTTGTTAAGCAACATTTTTAAGGATAGACAAGCCCAAAGGTGTGTCTGCTTTGATTTTCCCTAGTGAAAGTAGAAAGGGGATAAGGAACCGAAGTAGGGCTGACATTTGTTTTACTGATCATTTGGGTAGATGCGAGGAGCTGTGCTTGGAATACATTTCACTGTTTCAAAAACATTGTCTTCAGTGGCAAGTGCAGGATGTAGGTAACCTCTGTTGGACCTGATTCACCACTGTGCTGCTATAGCTGTACGCTGGTAGAGCTTCATTGACTTCAGTGGCAGGTGCACAGGGTGGGTAAATGAAGCATCATGGCTTGTCTCTCATTCCTTTTTAGGCATTACATTGAATTAAATGCAGTTCCATTGGTTTCAGTAGCATTTTACCAGAGATAAATTCTACCTGCTGTGTAATGGTGAAGGTAGCTCCCTACCACCACCTTACTTTTTTCTTTTTGCCATTCTGATCCTGCCTCTTGCATTGCAGGAGGACTTTCTGCTTGCCTTAAAAAAATGAAAAATGAATAAACTAACCAAAAATCCAGATAATTTTTAGTCATCTTCCTAGTCCACCTCAGAAAGGTTTGTTGCACTTGGCTGCTCCTTAGAGATTGAGTGTTGTTATCTTTAGCTACCTGAGAGCATTGGGTAGACCTTAATCTTAGCATCAGGTACAACCTTAACGCAGTATTCCTAAACCCGGGCAAAGCAAGCTCTTGCATAGTGGACAAAAGCATCCCCCTGCATGATTCCATGCTGATCCTTGCCCTGCAGATACAGGCATAGCAATGGGCATCTTCTTGACTGGGATTCCCTCCCCTCCTTTGTGCAAAGCCCAAGGGTTTGTGCACTGGAACACGTTAGAAAGTAGAAGGACAAGTGCCCAAGTTGCAAAGCACTCATTGAGCAGTTTTGACACCCTGTAAGTCTGTTTCTTCTGTGCTTTCCTGCTCTTGGTTCATCATCTGTGCAGACTTGAAGAACATTCCCCTTGCAAAAATCTCTCATCAGCCTTTTCCCCTCATCTTTTGCAGTCAAAGAAGGGCTCTGGTTTTCTTTGTGTTCTGTCTTTCATTTTGGCAGTCTGACAGCACTGTACAGGGACAGAGGGAATTGGATGAGCCTTACCACACTGTGCTTCACCAGAGTCATCCCTGCATTATGGTTAAAACATCCCCCTTGTTGCAAATTAAAGTGTGGCATTTCCCACAGGCTGCAATTAGTAGCAGAACAACAACACTGTGAAATATGAGCTGGAGAAGCTGTAGGTACTAATGTTGTTTAGCTTGTTGCTAGGGCCAAGAAAGCATTTTTGCTTGCTTTCATGTGTCCCAAAAATCAACTGTTCACCACTGTGCTTTGGTTGCTGCCCCTGCTCCTAGCCCAGTGATCTGCTCCTCATTTGGCATTTCCAGTGACTGACAGAGGTGTCAAAACTCAGATTGCTCCCTGTGCTGTTACCTCCTAGTAACAACTGGTGCAAACATGTCACAAGAAGCCAGTGCTAGTGCATTGGGATGGTGTGTGAATGAGGTGTGAAGTCCTGCAGGCTCCTCTCTGCATGGGGCCACGTCTGGTTTTGAGGAATGGCTTGAGTCTGCCCTGAACAGAGAGGTCTGTATCTGCTTTTATTCAAGGGAGTGCAATAAGTGAATGTCGTCATCCCAAGAGTTTCAAAGTGGTGGCTTGTATAACAAGCATAAAGCAGATAGCGTGACTCAAGGGACAAGTGTAGGACAGGTTTCCTACATGGGAGGAAAGATATTTCTTGCTGGGAGAAGCAGCTGAGACTCTCTTTGCCCCAGAGCTCTGTTGTGGCCCT
>NW_009937938.1:10985-13482 GCF_000696875.1 Nestor notabilis
AGCTTTCCTTTCCCTCTTCAGCATTGCTTAACAGTTTGTGATCTTGCTACTCTCCCTCTAGCATAGAAAATTGTTGACTGCAAAGAGAAAACACCCCACCTCACTAATATCTTTAGGGTTCAGGACAATCCAAACTGTCAGATGGAGAAACTGGGGGGATGCTGGTGTTTGGTTTTTTTTTTTTGTAAAACCCAAAGCTGTTCTCTAAATCAGTGTTCAAAACACATATTGAAAACATGTCCTGGCCAAACCCTATTTGACATAGATGGGATAGGGACAATTCCATACAGCTGTAGTACCATTTTCCCCAATGAACCTTTTTTTCATGTTAAACAAAGTACCAAACCCAAGAAACAGGACTTCTGTGAAGCTGTCACATTGGCCAGTAGGTTAATGACTGTTGCTGCTAGAAACAAAATATAAATCATTGTGTTCATATTTATTTTACTGTGCTGACCACTAATAGATTTGTTAATATTTAAGGCATTATCCTGTAGGTTGTTTTTGTTTAAATGGAAAACTCAGTATTGCACTTTGCTTTTGGATCAGAACTGGTATTTATTATATTTGTGAAAATGTTTTCCCTCCCACATATGTATTGTTTTCTTTCCCTTGATGCAAAAAAACCCCACAAACAAACAACAAAACCCAACCCAAAACAAATGAAGAAAGAACCCAAATCCAATCAGTGGGTCTTCTTTCTTTCTTTTCACAGCAAACAAACTGGGAATTTCCTTGCAACTCTCTTAAATGTCCAATTTTTTTTTATTTTATCTTTTTTTCCCCCACCAGTGGTTCCTTTGGTAACTTGGGATGATATTTTTAGGCACATATGAAGTTCATACTACATTTAAGCATTTGTTTTAAGCTGAGGAAATAAACTATGTGGAATCCATATATTTGCGAGGAGTTTGAAAGTGATACTATTTCGTTTGTATTAAGCATTAGCTGTTATTTTGCATTCTGCACTAATAGTAAATGTGTATAATCTTGCCTAACACTGGTCTATTTTTGACTTTCTGCTTTCTTCATGTACATCAAAAGGAACCCTGAAAACTTCTGTGGAGTTGCTTAGGATGGTCATCAGTGTAACTAAGTGCAGATTTTTTTCTGTAAAGCTTCTTGTCTTTTCCTTTTCTAGATGCTCATTATAGGGCATTAGAAGGGAAAGCTATTGCTGTAAGCATGGGTTCATATTTTAGCTTACTAATGCATGATGTCCTTTTGCTACGTTATTTAAGTAATACTCGCTGTAACCAGTGGGAATCTTGCCCAAGTCAGGAGTAAATGAAATACCCTAGGTAAATATATTATGTTGGCTAGTGCCAGGCAAGGTACGTGGCTAAAATTTGTCTTTTACTTCTATGTTTGGATTCCAACACTCTTAAGGTTTTGCTCTTTGAGGAATGTGTATTTGGTTATGTAAGGATTTGGTCTTGTTCCATCTAAAATAAAGTACATTGATTTCAGTTGAGTAGGAGCAAGCCTTGAAAACCTTCAGGAATTTCATACTAATGTTTTCTCATATATGTAGTTTTTTTTGGTTTGTGATGTGTTTTTTAAATTTCACAACCATATATACAAGGTTGCTCTGGATGAGATGGCTTAGCTCCTGTTGTTTTGAGCTGATCTGGCTTCTTTGCCTCCTGCATAAAGTTGGAAGTGAAAATAAAATCCACCTTGAGATAAATGTGGTCAAACAATAGTTCTGGGAATCTGTCCTTTAAAAAAATGTATCACAACTAGAATCGTGTGTTTTATCTGAAGTATCTGCAGGTAAAGGCAGGGCTGTGGATGTTAAGAAATTAAATCAGTTTTTCAGTTTGTGTTTTGCAGGGGAAAAATGACTTGCTTTAATTTCCTTCTGCATCTGTCCAGTGATATTTGCAAGTGCTTTGAACGTGTTTCATCTAGAGCCTTCTTGTCAGGTTGGTTTTGTATATTCATCCTTATTTTCTTTATATTGTATTTATCCCCGTGAGGGAGGTTTCTTTTAATTTTTTTTTTTCTTCTTCAGTATATAATAAATCATCTTGCTCTTATCCTTGTACAGCCTTGATGTTTGGTATTGCTACTGCTTTTTGTATAGCTGGACTAGGCATGACTGAAAGTATTTTAGCCTAGCATTGAGTGCTATTGAGTGCTATTACATGGATAATATGTTTTAATACACATATAAAGGAGTATTGTCCAGTGTAGAATTTGTTACTCTGGGCGGGGGGTGTCAGTGTATTTTCGGCTATTACTGAAAGGCAGCTGTGTTGGCTTCAGGAGGGGTTGGGAGCGCTCGGCATCTGATGGGATGGGAACCAGAAGGTATGGGAAGGGCTCTGTTTCTGCTGCGCTTTCCCCTTGAGTAGACATCACAAGCTCTGCGGCAGCCTCAGGCTGAACCACGGACTGACTTGCAACTCTAGCTGTAAAAAGGTGGCGACAAACTGAGCCTGATACTTATATTTGCACACTTTTTGCCAGTGTGCTCTTCCAATCTTGCATT
>NW_009937938.1:13513-28150 GCF_000696875.1 Nestor notabilis
GAGGGCTCCAGGGGAGCATATGCTTATGCAACATAAATGACTTTCCAAACAGAAAGGACATTCTGAACTGGACCCTTGAAGCAGCAAAATCTGGGGTATGCTGGGTTCAACTCAGGTAAGAGAAAAATATTGCTCTTCCTTGGTGCTGTAGCCATGCTGTTAGTGCAGTGAGCTGCTGACCTCAAGGGCTGTATCCTGGTGGCACAGGTAAGACATCCAAGGTGTGCTGTTGAGGCAGAGCTCTGAGTGTATAAGCAACTGTGAACATGTATTTGTCCCGGGTGCTCGCCTGTCCTTTGTTATTCAGCACATCAGACCATTACAGAGAACAATTACACCGTGGTGGAATTATCCTGATTTACCATTTTGATGGGCTGAGAGCTGCCTTAGTGCTGCTTCTGTGGTAGCTTTAAAATGTAGGAGGCTTTATGTGCTCTCACGTCTAGTAGAGTTGTCAAAGCTTTTAAGTGCAGCCCTTTGTTGTCTTATGCCCATGCAGACAGAGTACTTTCAGCCATCCTAGGAAGCAGAGAGGAGCGAACCTCTACAGAGCAGTGTGTCCCTGTTACTGGATGTTAAAACACTGATTTTTTAATATTTACATGCGGTAATTGTATTCTATATTAATTCTATAGCAATTTGGTACAGCCAAACCGTAGTCATATGCAGAGATACCTGGGCAACCTAATCCAGAGTCACAAGCGTTTATTAAATTAGGCAGCAAAAATAATAGTATAAAAAATAGACAAAAATCTAAGACTAATTGTGTTACTTGAAAGTGTAAATAGTCCTCCTGCTTCTTCTCTTACCCTAGTGTCTAAGGATCTCACTTAATTTTCTTGCAACATTTTACAACTGAGGAAGTAAAGTTTGGGGGAAAAGTATGTGATTTGACCAGAAAGTCTATGGCTTAAAAGGAAGATTGAACCCAAGGTCTGTCCATACCAGGCTGCTGACCCTGCCATATATCCACTTAGCCTCCCTGTTTACAGGCTGATGAAAATGGTTGGATTTTAAAAACCATTTGATTAATAATTGTTGGATTTTCATTGTTTACATAATGACTTTACAGTGCATTAGAAATGGACTTTAGCACATGGTTTAAAAGGAATGAAACTTGGCAGAGAGATCTCTCAATATTGCTTCTGCTATTAAATCTTAGTGGAGAGGTGGAAAAAACAACAGCTTTTAGGAGGAGGATTGTAGCGGGTGCATGTTTGTTAAGTGCAGGTTCCGGAGGCTCGTCTGTATCCATTTATGCCCACTTCACATAAATTCTCTTTATTCCTACTTCTAGTTCTCCTAAAGTGTTTGAATGCTGCTTGTCTGTTTTGGAATAGTAATGAGCTACTGTTACAGATAATACCTAGAATTCATTGGCCTAATCCTTCAATGAATGACATTTCCAATTGGCTTTATTCCACTGGGCTTGCTTCACCTCTCTACCTGCATGAAACATGAGCAGATCTATTTAAAGTCGATGGAATTACACACGTGTAAAGAGAGATAGGAAGATTACAGTGTATTATCTGAGACTAGAGAGTGTCTTTGGCAGGTGTTTGCTGTACATATAAAGACGTAAAAAATGTATTAATCTATGCCTTGTTTCTTCATCCCGAGGTACAAAGAGGTACTCTGAATGAAAGAAGGTGTAGGGTTCTAAGAAGGAATGAACATAGTTGAGTAATATCCTATGTTTGTTGCATCTCTGGAATTTTATGTAGGAATGCAGTATTTACCTGAAAAAACCAGACTATGTACTTAACTAAATGCAATGAGACCAACAGTCTGGAAAACACTGTAAGTCTGTGTATTAGCCTGGGTTTTAAAAGATTAATTGTAGTTTAAAAAAAAACGAATGTGAAAAGTCAAATTGCAAAATCCCTGTCCACCAGAAGAAATGATGACATATGGGTTAACACTTGATATTTTGAGGAGTCTGTAAAGAATACTTCACAGTTAAGGGACTTGTATGAACAACAGCATGATGGCAAAAATCTTTGGTTGTGACTAGAGAGTTTAGTAGCTGAGATGTCATTTATGACAAGGGCTTGGTTTTGCTCTGTGTGAGCTTGTATAGGTGGGGATTGTATAAGGAAAGAGTAGAAGCTCCTGCTTGAGGCAGGTCTGGCTGTTGTCTCAGTAGCCTTGAGGGTTTCATCCTTCTCCCCCTTGACCTACCACATTTGTGTGTGCATGCATGTGAAGCAGTCCCTTAAAGGACTCTTCTTCCTTGGTATTACCCACTATTTATAAAAGATGCTTTTCCAGTAGCTCCTTAATGCAGCTACCTCTAATACTGTTCGCAGTATCTCGGCGGCAGCAGCATGTTTGGCTTAATTAGGAAACGGCCAACTTACTGAATTTGTTGGGAGTCTTAGACAAGTAGCTTCTGTTTGTAAAAGCTGGTCAGCACCTTCTACTTGTGTAACAGTGATACTGGAAGGATGTTTGGATTAGCAGATCCAAATTCAGACAGCGGAACAATGCAATTCATCTCCAGGATATCACATTGATTTATGTCAGATGGGATTATGGGCTGTTGTACATTCTGCTGGTCTGTCTGGTAGCTGGCACCAAAGTACCCAGGCATGAGAGCTGGATGCTTCTCATGCGTCCTCTTATGACTCGTCTCAGTGACTATGTCTTTGAGGTTTTCTTTTTCACTACTCTATCTTTGGTTTACCTTGTCACAGTCACAGAAGTGTAATTGATAGGACAGCTTTTACTGAAGGTTTGTTTACTTGTGTGAAGCACAGATTTTTCTTACACAAAGCCCAAGTAATTTCTAATGAAAATTATTGAAAAATACAAAGAACAGTGGTAACAGAAGAATATAAATAAAAATAAGGCAGATGTTTCAAGGTTGCTGTGACCCCAGGCACACAAAACTGAGGAGTTAGAGATGAGAGGCAGCAGTGGATGGTACCAGTGCCTATTCCACAGTCCCATGACACATGCCGGATGTTCAGGTGCCGTATTTGCAATTATACCCTTGAAATAATGTCTGATAAAATCTGAGCTGTACTGCAAACCATTTGTATTGGCCTCCCTTGATCTACTGCAATCCCAGCCCACAGGCAGGATGCAGGAAGCTCAGGGATTGTTACATGTGGCTGAACACGCTGTGCCTCCCTTGCACTCTCTTCCCACAAAGGGAAAATGCAGTGGAGCTGGGCTAAGCCCTTGTCCTTAGGGTGGGTTGTGTGTTAGCCTGATACCAGCACAGAAGACATGACAATTGTTAAAACATAAGCTGTAGACACATACCTGAAGCTTTGAAGGAAGCGTTGGAGGTTGTGGGTGAAGAGAGTATGAAGAGAGGCTCTAGAAGTTCAGGGTGGATGTGAATGTATGGAGCAGTCTCTCTCCTCTTAACAGGTTTCTCGATAGAGAGACAGTCACATCAGCCTGGAGTCCTTTCATGCATTGCCTACTGTCTTATATGTGGAACAGATTTCTGAAGACACATTGTTTATCTAGATTAGCATTGATCTTCATGTAGCTTCTCACAGCTGCTAAGAAATGCGAGGACGGGTTAGAGCACAGCTATATGTACATACATGCTGGGTATATATTAGGACATAATAAGCTTCCAAGGGAGTTCTTAATTTTGGTACAGACTATGTATGCTAATTATATGGTAACAGTCTTGACAGTTAGCATACATACTTTTAACTTGCATTTCTGATTGTGATAACAAAGCCATTGTTGCCTTCTCCTCTCACTAACTTCAAAGGCATTGTCTTGATTTAAGAAACAGTGTCCTAAAGCTGTTATGAAAAAGTGGAGCTGTGTTACTGTGACTGTCAGGCTGCCCACTTAACAAACTGCATGGTAAATGGATGAGCAGCCAAGTGCTCTGAAATGGTTCATGAGAGCTTTGAAGTTACAAAATGCCAGCCAGCATTTATTGTCATTGGCATACAACTTAATATTCCCTCAGTAAATACAGCACAGGTCTTCCAAATCAGAGCATGCTTCCCTAAAATATCAGAACCCAAAGATACACTGTTCAGATCGTTGGCTGTAATACTTAAAAGAGAATATAGTGTATTTGTCCCAGAGGGAAAAGTAATAATCAGTGGAAGAAATGACAATAGAAAGAGACAGAAAATGTGAGGTTCCCTTGGGTGATTCTGCCAAACCTTGGACACAAGACTGGCATAGGCCATGGGTTATATTTAAAAACATTTGGCACCTTTATCTGCTTGGGTGTTTTCATAAATCCCAGCAGACATTTTAAATCACTGGAACATTTCTGTAAATCTGATTGCAAGTTGTCTTTGAAAACAAGGTTTAAAACCCCAAGTCTTTTACAAACTTTAACCCTGCAAGGAGAATCATTAGCATGTGGTCGTGTGACTACAGTGGGTGCAGCCTTTAAGCCTAGCTAGAGGTATACAAGACAATCAATCCCCTGCACATAGCTGGGGTTGCCTGAACTGCCTATATCAAAATTAAAAGACTACAGTCCTTAATTTTAGTTTTTAAACCTCTGCTAGGTTGCACTACTGCTTTCCAGTCTCAGGCTACATGTTCTATGTAGAAACCCATCACCCTAATGCTGCAGTGCCACAGTCACATTACAAATATTTGAATGTCTTCCTGGAGGCTGGTTGAGGTCACCCTGTGCTCAGCAGGTGCTGCTGAAAATGATCTAGGTTTCCTCCAGAAGGAAATGAGGCTGTGTCACATCATACAGGGGCATCACTTATGTTTGGCATTTGGGATAAAATTTAATGTTCTACAATTAGATGGGTAGCTGGCAGCAATTTTGCCAGACAAATACCACGTGTCTTTCCCAGAAGGATTCAATCTTTAATATTGTGTTCATGCTAGAGGCCTTTCCAATTTCTGTTTGTTAGAAATTACTTATCTATTTTGGAAGTGCTGCCTTTAACCCAGTGCAGCTGGTGCCACCTACAGTACTGTGGAAAAATCACGGCTGCAGCATTTTGCTTCCATGGAGTTGCTGTACGATCAAAGAAAACTCTCAGATTTTGCTGCAGATTTCTGCAAAATTGCAAAACAGTAGCCTTTGAAGGGCTAAATGTGTGTTAGCTCTTCATCTGTTTTGTGTGCTTTGAGGCTGTTTCCAGATAGTTTCTCTTCTACACCTTTAAGCATGAAAATCTATTGCTGAGACTGCAGGGAAACGGTGAAAGTCAAGCGGTGCACATGGAAAGTCCGTGGAAGGAAAAGCACAATGGAAGCTATGAGATGCTAGGGATGCACTGGTCCAGAGCCAAGCTGAGAACGGGTACATCCACTTAGCTTCACTGCTCGGTTTTAGTACCTTTATGTTACTACGTTTTTTAAACTTGAATCACCACCTGCAGTGGAGGTTCTTGTTATGAAGTTAAACTGGTAATAAAATGTAGTATTTATTGTGCTGTTCATTTGCAGCACATGTACAAAGCCAGGTGCCCTGAGTCCAGTCAGATTTCCACATACAGAGCAAGAGGCCAGTTTTAATCAGCATCGACATTCTCAGGCTTCCTTCAGAGCAGGGAATGGGAAGCAGCTTTTGTTCTGTCTTCACCTATTTGAGCCACTGTTCTTTCTTTAATGGGACCTTGATGAAACTGACATTTCTGTGTCACAGAGAAATCTTACCTGTCTCTCTGGGGAAAGAGCAAGCGGGAGGTGACTGGATTAATTGCTATTTCATAAGGATATATAAATAACATACAAGGTGTAATACATGAACGGCAAATCTGACTGTGCCAAATCTTCATGTAAATGCAGTGATGCACTTGATCCTTCTTCTAGGGACTTTTACTGGGCAGTTCAGGCATTTTTCTGATTAATTTTATGGGGAAGAGGAGACAAGTGAGCAATCATGTTGTGAGATCACAAGTCTCCCTCCTGAAATGGCCTAACAAGCATTTAGTCTTTATCTCTTGGAGGAATGGCTTTAGTAACTGAAAAATCGAGAACTGTAGAGGACTGAGAGGACTCAATTTTGGAGGAAATGGGTCACAGCAATTCATAATTCCAAAATAACTCGTATTATTTGGTATTCACGTCCATGGGCTTCATTTTTTGCCACCTGACTTCCGGTCCAGCAGCTTTGATGCGGGCTGTGATATGCTGCTTGGGGAGCACCAACCAACCTCACGCCTGTTGCAGGTCAAGCCCATGTTTTCCTAATTGGCTACCACAAAATCAAGAGTGAATTTTTCAAAAGTCTTTAGAAGCTGCATATTTTCATTTGGTTGAGCCTTCTGGATGCAGAAATCCCATCAGTCTTCAGCCAGATACAGGCTCTGAAGTCCTGGCTGTAGCTGGAGTGGTGGTTGCAGAGGTGGCTGTACCTTGCAGTGGCTCTTATGGGTGCCTGGAGCTACCAAGATGCGGTTGTCCCTTGAAAGATGTGTGTGGGATGCCTGTCCCCGCATCCATACACCAGTGTCAAGTCTGTTCTGACGGCTGTACTGCCTAACCAAGCCGGCTCGGCTGCAGCTCAGGCAAGCTTTCTTATGCTGTGATCACACCTCCTGATGGCACTGCAGACATACTTTTAGAAATCCCAAACAATTCCTTTCTTAGACCCATAATTCAAGCTCTTATTTAATATTGCCCCATTGTCAGAGGATTTAAGAAAGGTGGCAGTGCTTTATTGGTATTGGTTTGGTGTTTTGAGGCAGGCGAAGTGATGGTATTTTATTTTGATTTCAACAGCACACCCATTAGGACTCGAGAGGTGGCAATATCCCCTGGAAACAGAAGAGGGCAGCTCCTTTTGAAAAACGAGGAGTGCATTGACTGTTTTTGAGAATGAAACAGCAGTCACTCACATCTAGACGAAAGGGCTGCTGGGTTTTTTTCATGAATGAATGAAAATAGCACAGTATTCCAGGGCCTGTGCTAGTGTAATTAGTGTATAAAATAGCTGGACCTCCATCACCTTCCACAGAGTCCCTGGGCTTTGTCTGGTAAAATTAGATTCCTTGCAATTTTATTGCAATGTAATTAAAAAGTAACCAAGGGAATACAGAACACAGTCTTCAGAGATGTTCAGCATCAGATGGAATAAAAAGCATTCGGCAGCTCACTGGATTAATAGCCAGTTTCTTTGTTTACTGCCTAAACAGAAAAAGATAATTGCTGTGAATTGTCACTCTGTGCGTATGGAAAAATGTGGAAAAATCAGATTGAGTAAATGTTATTCAACCCTTCGAATGTATATTTTTTTTTTAACTGAAAGTTGTTTTCAATTTGTATTTAACAACAAATGCATAAATTCCAAAACAAAACATCCTTCTGGAGTGAAATCTTCCTTTGTAATCCAAAATAAAGCATTTGTGACTTCTTAATTTTTCAAACTTCAGTTTCCAATGAAAACAACCACACACGTTTTACAGCAGTTTTCCATGAGGTTAAGTCCATCTGAGTTTTTATTTCCTGGCAAATATTCAGCTGAAAACCTTGCAGCTGCTCTGGTGTGAGCATCCCTGAGCCCTGATTTTAGCCACAGATCAGCTGTACTCAGGCACCAGCACCAGCCTGCCTCCCTGTCTAAGCCTGCATACCTATTTTTCAATGTGTGCAGGCTGCAAGTAGGCAGCGTAGCACAAGATGGTCAGTTTTTGCATAAGAAATGTCCCATATCTGGATTGCCACATGATGCCTCTTCCCTGTCCACAACTACCAGTCCCCCTTCCCCAGCACATGGCTCGGGCTGTGCTGGGGGCATGCCTAGATCCAGAGTCAGGAATCTGGTACGTTTTTAAAGTCAAAATAATCATACTGGTTCACATGGAAACATGTCCTTGTATGTGGTTCTTACTGAGAGGGACAGTTAATCCCCATCCCCTGTGGGACTGGGGATTCCCACACCTGGCGGGAGGATGGAAGAGGGATGCCTGGGTGATGCTACCTCTGCTAGCAAAGCAACAAGCAAGAGATGGTGCAGTTAGCTGCTGAGGTTGAGAAAGGCTAAATATCCAAGTGGGACTTACACCTTCCAGAGCCTTTGTTGGTCCAGTTGGTAGGTCATTTGGAAAACTCAATGGTGACTCCTTCCAGTACCTCCCCAGTGTCACTGTGTCTTTCAGGCTCTGAAAACAAATTTTTTTTGTATTTGAGTTCAGTGAGGAGCATTTGAAAAGCAGATTGTCTTTTTTTTTTTTTTTTTTTTTTTTTTTAAATAGCTCTGAGGCAGAAACAGTTAGAGATTCTGTAATGAAACAGTACTGACTGAAAGGGTAACCCAAAAAGACTATTCTTTTGATGCTGAAAATAATGAAGGCTGCACTAAGCTTTTAATCAGGAGTTCAACTTTTATTTGCAGATCCTGACAAGGCTAGCATCCTTTAATAATGCTTCTGACAGTTCCAAACTCCTGAAATTAATATGAGAGCAATGAGAATTTAATGGAAGCACTAATTACAGATGCTGGAATTATTCTGCTGCAATTCAAAACCTCTGATGTGGAGAAACTTTGCATGGATGGGCTGTCATCTAATTTCTATGAAGTTTTGCTGTGAAAGGTGACCCTGGCTTTACGCACCTTCATTCTACAAGACATGGGCATCCTTCCCTTACATTGGCTTCCATACTTTGCAAAGAATTAGGATGCAAGCAATTAATTCCTCTTGCTCTGGAGACCGTACTACTCATACCCCTCATGTGTACTGTTCCATCTATTTCCCCTTTCATGATTAGTCATAATGTCCTGGACTAGCGGGCTTGCATCCGGGCCTTTTCCAAAAACACTGACTGATTATAGAATCATAGAATAGTTAGGGTTGGAAAGGACCTTAAGATCATCTAGTTCCACCCCCCCTGCCATGAGCAGGAACACCACACACTAAACTATGTCGCCCAAGGCTCTGTCCAATCTGGCCTTGACCACCACCAGGGTTGGAGCATTCACAACTTCCTTGGGCAACCCATTCCAGTGCCTCATCATCCTCACTGTGAAGAACTTCTTCCTTATATCTAACCTAAAGTTCCCCTGTTTAAGTTTAAAGCCATTACCCCTTGTCCTACCACTACAGTCCCTAACGAAGAGTCCCTCCCCAGCATCCTTGTAGGCCCCCTTCAGATACTGGAAGGCTGCCATGAGGACGCCGCGCAGCCTTCTCTTCTCCAGGCTGAACAGCCCCAACTTTCTCAGCCTGTCTTCATACGGGAGGTGCTCCAGCCTCCTTATCACCCTCATGGCCCTCCTCTGGACTTGCTCCAACAGCTCCATGTCCTTTTTATGTTGAGGACACCAGAACTGGACACAATACTCGAAGTGAAGTCTCACAAGAGCAGAGTAGAGGGGCAGGACCACCTCCTTTGACCTGCTGGTCATGCTTCTTTTGATGCAGCCCAGGATACGGCTGGCTTTCTGGGCTGCAAGCGCACACTGCCTGCTCATGTCAAGTTTCTCATCAACCAAAACCCCCTTCTCCGCAGGGCTGCTTTGGATCTCTTCTCCGCCCAGCCTGTAGCTGCTATGCAGGTGGATTTAACCCAGATGACTATAGCAGTTTGTACCTAGGTTGCCACCTCTGCACCAGAAATAGCTGAAGTGTCCATGAAACAGCTCCTGCTTCTCTGTGCCTTACAGTTGGATTTATTAGGACAAAATAGTACTGACAATGTGCTGCTTCACATGGCTGTTCAGGTGCCGGTGGTGCAAGGGGTCAAGGAGGAGGCCAGGCAGCCTCTAGGAGATGTGAGAGAATGACTGGGGAAGAGACACCTCAGTCTTTAATCCATCCATACTCCTGAGTGAGCATCCCAAAAATCACATATTTGGAAAAGTGATTTGGCACTATCAGCAGACCTACTCGTGCCTTGCTCCAAAGCCGCCTTTCACCCTGGGCTTCCTCCAAAGCTCACAGGGGTCCACAGAGACCCTGCCAGGTCCCTGGGTTCCAATAGGCTGTGGAAGGTGGCCCCTGCAACTGCAGGCTAGCCCCCTGTGCATCCTGCATGGGTAGGCTGCACCCTTGGCACACGACCTGTTTCTTTGTAGCCTTCATAGTGATGACAAGATTGCTGCCAGCCTGACGAGATGCTCTAGATACCCAGAAGAACCCTGTCATCATGCCTCCAAAGGTTTTACTGGGTTTCTGGAGGCTGGCTACATGGCAGCAAGCCCACACTACCCTCGTTGCATATCCTCAAAATGATCTATCTGGCTGTTCAGAGCTCAGAAGAGCAAGAATTAAGTTCGAAGGCTTTAAAGGGAGAGCTTTGATTTCAGACTAGTAGTTAGAGATAGGAGTAAGTTACAGACAGAGGGACTGGACATGGATCTCCCTAAAATGTGAAGAACTTTCTGATGTATGTGACTTTCTTTCTGTCTTACAGACAGCTGTGAAACCTGAACCTTGATATTAATTCCAAATTTTGAATGGCATTAGATGATTCATCTCTTCTACTAATACAAAAAGTAATACTGTTTTCTGCTTAGCACATAATGCCTTTTGAGAAATAGATGAAGACACAAGGGACATTGAAGAATTATTTAATCTAAGCTTTATTCTTCAGTCTTGTATTTTGTTGCTTTATGGAATGATTACACTCTGGTTCCTGGCCTTCCCCAGTTACTCTGGAGATCTTGCACAAAGGCAGGAGCTATCTCGTCCTGCTTCAGTGCCCATCTCGAAGGGAACGGTGTGCATCTTTTAGCAGAAATAATAAATGTCCCTTGGTATAACTGAGCAAAGAAAAAGAGGGGAAAAACAACAAGTTGTTTCACTATTCTCTATTAACAAGCCAAAGTCACTACCATAAAAATACCAGCACAAGCAATGAAAATCAAAGCATAGTCTCAATGATTAAACTGAAAAATCTAATTCAGCCAAAGAGGTGGCTTGGAGATTTTCCACCCTATCTGGTCAATGTTCACAGTCATGTGCATAAGTACAAATGTTCCCAGGAAACATTGCAATGAATCAATATGCTCGGTGGCAATAAAGATGGAGAAGTTTTCATTGCTGTGACATGTAATGTGAAATTTGCAGCCAAAAGCCGATGGCAAATTTTATGAGTTTTCGAGTTCTTATTACATTGTAAGGACCTTGATAGAGTGTCATTTGAACATGTCTTTCCTCCTCCCGTTCCCCTCTGCTAGTAAGAAAGGGAGCAATAGGTCAAAGATGAATTGATAGAAGTAAAAATGAGAGTTGAGAATTCTTACAGCATTAAATTTTGGGAAAGGGTGTTTGTAAACCCAATATTTAGTTCCAAATATCACCATAAAATAGCAGTCTCTCTACACTTCCCTGAAGTCACGGATCACACACTGACACTGAACGCTCTCAACCACCCTTAAAGAGAACAAAATTCCCATGCTGTCAGGAATACATGCTGCAGACCCCTGCACTGAACCTACCCAGGGCAGTGAGGAGTGGTGATGCCCCTCCCAGGACCAGCGAGCTGCTCTGCACGTTACATCCTCCTCAACATGTCGGCTGCCTCCAAACCTAAATTACAAAACAAGTTTCCTTGCTCCTCTCGCCAAGGGAGGAGCTCTGCCAAGCCAGTGGGGTTGGCTTGGTTTGCCAGCCAATGGGTGCTTGGGTTGAACTTTCCCAGGATCATGTCTCTGTGTCTGTGTGTGGGTTCTGTGAACAAATGCATATTCACACCGATTTTTTCTTGGCTTGCCCCCCTATTCTTCTTCTTTTTTTTTCTACATTTGACAGTAGTTTAATGTCCTGTGTTGAGTCCAAGTTCACTGGGCTTCTTTAATATTATACTTGCACCAGCCTGCGTGGTGGTCACCATCCCCACAAGAGATGCGAGGTAAAGGGGACTTCATGGAAGCTCAGTCTTTTCCTTTTCATTTTCCTGTGTGTTGAAGCATTAGGTAGTACTAACAGAGGAAGGCTGACCCCAGCTCACACTAATGCTACTAAAAATAAAGATTTTTTTTTACTAAAAATAAAGAATTTTGAGTGTTGCAAGGTGGGGAGAGTGACATTTTATATAAGCAAACAAATCCATAGTTGTTTACTGGGGTGTTTAAGTGCTATTATAACAACTGTAAATTGTACAGAAAGAAATGAGTTAAATTCCTGCGACTGTGAACAGAAAGTCCTCTTCCTTTAGAGCAATTCTTGCTGCAGTTAAAGGTTTACCAAAAGGAATCTGCATTTTTCTCAGCACATTATTGCAATTATTTCCCCAGCACCAACAACACCCTCAGTGCTTTGTCATTATTTCGTAGATGTGCACGAGCCTGGACTATTTCCCATTAGAGTCAATAACTATCTTCCTCAATTAGCATTCAAATTACCATCAGTCTCTTAACATTACTATCAATTAGGTGCAGCGTGGCCACGCTCTGTTGTTTGTTTGAATTCTTTGAGGTGCGCCATGTCCGCAGAGGCCAGGCAGGATCCTGAGCAGGAGCCAGACCCCACAGACTTGGGTCGCATCCACTGATCATCACAGGCTCTCTGAAATGCTACTGGAGGAGGATGATGCTCTCTTGAAACAATGGACTCAGCACAGATGGTTTCATTGCCCTGTTCCAATCAAGTTAATAACTTGCAAGTGTCAGAAATCTAATTGTATCTGGGAAATACAATAGGAATGGGAGTCTTTCCTCCTTTTTCCTCTGTGCTGGATCACTAAGGGCTGTAGTGACCTTGGCATGCAGTGAACTTTCACCAAGAGCTGGGCTACAGCCCAGAAATTAAGCCATGCTCATTTCTAAGGCCAATTACAGCACATGGGAGCAAATGATAACTGGCTCAGATGCTGCAGCTTGGAAAGCTGGTGCGTAACAGTGGTGGTTTTACTCTGCTCTGAGAATACATCAAGGAATTGGTGTAGATGTTGAGGTACAAAGGGAGTTTGCAACGATTGATGTGTCATTATGACTCCTCCACAGCGCCCGACAAGTGGGAGACAGGACGGTGCAATGCAGGTACCAGGGACTGCAGCTTGTGTTTGCTGTGCGAGATTGTTTATTCAGATTGGGATCACAAGTATTTGCAGTACTTCAGTCAAAAAAGAAAAAGAGAAGAAGAATTAATGTATTCTGATGAATTTAAAGGCAGAACAAACCTGCTGACTGTATTAAGGTTTGCCGAAAATTAGCTTCTCAGCACATGGTGATATTTGCTAGCAAAACAGACTAGATGATTTAAACCAAAGCACATGGGGCTGTTATAAACCTCCTATGCCTTAGAATAGAAAACTGCTTAGCACTTTTCTCATTTCTTTGCAATTTTCTCGTAACATCTATCCTCAGTCTAATAGAGACTATTATCTGGAAATGTCTGTTTTGATCTGTGAAAACTCAGGCTGCCACCTATTTTTCTCTGACCCCAAAGCCTATGTTACATTTGCACTATTTAAACTCCTGCTATTTTTTTTTTTTACTATTGCATTTCACAACCACATGGTACATTTGGATTAATTCTCAATAGGGAAACCAACGCACACAGAAAACTGTGCTTTGCCCATAGTGACCTCCTTTCTCCATTTCCCTCAGCTGAGTTGAGGGAAGACCCTCTTGACAAGTATAGCAGCTGCCCACGTGGAAAACTGACCTTTTAATCTATATTTTTCACTTGCTTGTTTTCTTTTCACAACGTCTTTTCACAGATACACGCATCTGGAAGGAGAGCAGCTAGTACCACGCTGACAGAGAGTGTTTGAGGGCTGCTAGCAGGTGGTCTGTGGAGGTAAACCAGGCAACTCCAGACCAGAATGAAAGTATTATCATTAATTTTAAGACAGAAGTGTCTAAAGGAGATGGAGGGTGCCTGTGTTGCTTCTGAAGAAAACTCTCAGTCTTACTAATTAACCTTTTAGCTGCATATTGAAGGACAACCTCCAGCCACCCCAGCACTGTCCAGTGTGAAAACATCAGTAAATATAGACAGAACCAGGACTTTTCCTGCAGGATGGAGGACATGACCCACCACAAAATACTAGCATGGTGCCCGGGCACCACTTCACCTGGACATTTAGCCAGGACCGCCTGTCAAAGCAGGATATGGGGATGTGGGAGCAGCCTCCCCCACCCATCTCCACCTCTCTGCCATCTGCTTTATTCATTTACATCTCACAACAGATTTAATTTATCAAGATGTGCCAGTTCAATGAAACTTTAGTTTCTTAACTGCTGCGATAATCTCACCTCAGCTGCCTTTCTAAAATAGAAAAAGCCATGCAGCTAAAATGGCCCGTTTTGATGAGTATTTTAATGTTTTTTTGGTTCTTTCTTTGCTTCACATCATAGAAAACTTCAGAAGTTCACCTCAGCACCTGAAGTGCTGATTTCAATTTACATTAATTTCAGACACTGCAAAGTGATTCCCTAATAGTTGAAAGCATTGTTAACACTTTTTTCTTTTTTTTTTTTTCCAAATCATAAAGAATTAAGGGTATATATAAAAAAATCCATATATTATACATAATAACAATTCTCAGTGAAGCAAATACCCTTAATGTCCCAGTGAAAGTTCTAGCAATAAAATATATACAGTTCCCTCTTTGTTAATTCTTATTTCACACTTTTTATCTGCTGAGCTTTTCAATTTTATGAGCAAGATGAGAAAAATGAAATCTTGGTGCTCGATGTTCAGGAGCAGTCTCATCGAAGACAAGAGAGTTTCCTCTCTAACTTTGGGTAATCCACCCACCTTTCACAGATAAGGTGGAAGAGCG
>NW_009937938.1:28181-28590 GCF_000696875.1 Nestor notabilis
CCTCACCCTGAATAGGGTTTTTCAGTTATATCACAAGGTCTTCTGCAAAGTCTTCAGAGGAGAACTTCAAAGACTGGTCAGTTAAAAACCAAAATTGCGATGCATATACTGACAAAAAGGCCGTAACTTTTTTTTTGGCTTGAAAAACTGAAAAATGGCTCTAACAGCAATGTGCTTATCCCCCTTGGAATGTGAATGAAGATTAATCCTCTGTCACATTGGGAAAGACTTAGCTTTGAAATGACTGTTACAGTGATTTAAATTAACATATAAAGCGCACAGAATGAATCTTTTTCCTCTGATTGTGTCCACTCTGGGCATTTTTTACCACAATTTAATTGACTGCCAATTAATGTAAAGTTGTTGCACATTTTTAAGGATAGCACAGACACTTTTCAACCTTAACCTG
>NW_009937938.1:28621-67367 GCF_000696875.1 Nestor notabilis
CGGCTGACAGTTAATCTGAGATATCTACCCTCACCAACCCCAGAGATAGTTTTTCCTATCAGAATGAGGCACTTGTTACTGAAAACCCAATTATATCTTCATTTAAAATAACTGAGGAGCAATGTTTAATTAGTTACATACTTTGTACTCTGGGCAACTGACTTTCATATGGACAGGGACTTGAGTGGTCTCAGTTATATATTTAGCTTTGCTGTCAGGTTTGGTTTCTCGTCTGGTGTGAGGGAGTTTTTATTGCTGCTGTTTGGTTTGGTTTTGTGGTGGGTGCTTTTTGGTTTTTGTTTTGTTTGGTTTTGTTTTGTTTGGTTGGTTTTGTTTTTTTCCCCCTCCCCCTCTCTAGTCAAGGACAACTCAGAAAATGAAGCAAAATATTTCTCTTCAAATATTTATTCAACCTGAATTTATTTGTGACTTTGGTAAAAAATGAAAGCATTTGAGAAGAACCAGTCTTTTGCAAAGCACACTGCTGTTCTTGCCCACATCTGGTTCATGTATCATCATTTGAAACCAAACGAAGTGAATATAGAGGTTCTAGTGCATTTACATGACATTTTCCATTCACTCTGTACACAGGCACATGATAGTATCAGGCTAACTACAAGCAAAGGTGCTGTTATGTACTTTCACTGTTTTCTTCCGTTGTCTTGGAGAGATACCCTACCACCCACAGAAAAAGCATTATGTCACTGTACAGTTGTTCTGCATCTTCATATAGCACAGCCCTTTACGAGGAGGCACACTGTGTATGGTAGTACATATAGGGAATAAGCAGCTTCATATAAATGCCAAAACCATGCATTTCATGTCTTATCTCATTTCTGAGTGAGCACAACCACCTGCTTAGAGCCGCCTAAAGATGAAAACCATCCACTCTGCTAGCTAATAACTATGGTTGAGCCAAGCTAGTCATTGAAAGATAAAAAGGAGCTGGCAGAGCCTTCTGTTTTCTGCTTGTAACCATCTCACTTCCCAAAGCACTGGTGACTCACACTCAGATCTTGAATAGCAGACACATTGCCCAGTGCTGTTGCAACAGATGCTGCAAAACCACTGGGGCCTCCTTTCTTTGCCTAATCAAAGCAAAATATTTAAGCAAGAGATCAAGTGGATTATTCTGCTCCCAGGATCCTTGTTGAATTCATTGCCTCAGGACTTGCACTTCAGTGACTAGGTCTGCTGGGCACACGAAGCCCCCAGACCCTAGTGAATGTGTCAAAATGGGGGTGTTGCAGGCACACTCAGCAGGGTCTAGCTACCAGAGGCTGGACTGGGCTGGCCAATCTTCCAGTTCCAGCCATACCAAATATATATTGATCATACTGGCGGGAAGTACATCATTAGGAGCTGATACTGCAATACAGGCAACAAGGACATTATAGACATCTCCACCCCCCAACTAACAATGATAAACAGAGCTGTCACCCTTCACTTGCAAAGATGAGCTTCAGCTTTGTGATTTCCCCCCATAGTCCCTCCAAGTCTGTAGATAACCCTGTGGCTTAAGGAACAGAAACTATTGAATTGAACTTAAGGGGTAAAAAAGGCTTTTATTTTCAAGCAGGGTGAATACTTTCTATTGATTTTTTTTCTTTACTCAGGATTTTGCTGTGAATCCATAAAGCAAATTTCTCTTGGAAATAAATGGACTACATATAATGCACATTCATATAATCTAGCAGATCTATTTAAAAAGAATAGGAGCTGATTGAGTTAGCTTTCTGTAATTGAAAAGGGGCTTGGCTGTACCACTCTTTTTGCAAAGTCATTTATCTGCTTCAAAGTTGGATCTTCAGCTGTAGTTAAACCTCATTCTGTTTTCAAGATGTTGATCTTGTGCCTCCAGTCTAGGTTTTTCCTAAACCATCCTGAGCTTAACTTTTAGCTTAAGTTTGCACAAACTTCAGTGAATTAAATCAGAAGTAGGGATGAGCTCTGCTGCTACTCCAGTCTAACTACTGCCTCAACTCCTGACCCATAGCAGTGGGTGGTAGTGTAACCAGGGCAGCTCCTGGGAAATGGTCCTTGATAAACAAGTGACACCAATGAAGAGCATAACCTGTAAGTAACTTTGCTTTCTTAGTGGGGACACTTCTGGAACTTACAACATCCACATCCTACTGCCCTTACTGTCTCCCATATGGACAGCTACACAGACTATGCAAAGAGACAGGGTAGCTTTTGGACATACAAAAACACTCTCTCAATTTCCCATACTTACAGAGAGTACAGCACCCCCAAATCTTTCATTACCACTAATCATCTGTCTTCACACTAGGTTTTTTTTAATCCACCACCACAGGTCTTGGATATCTATCCAAGATATAGGATAGATATCCTATATATGGGATATATAGGTTAGCTATCCTTCTGCCTGCTTGCTTCCTCTTAATATCCACCCTCACAGACAGAGGTTAAGCCTTAGAAAAACACCTCCTAAAGAATCCTCTTTCTTTTCTGCCTGCTCACATAAATCAGCAAGTGGTTCCCATGAGCGGGGCTGGGAGAGGAGCAGGTCAGTGCTCAGGGCACGTCCCCAAGCCCCTGTGCAATGGTAATTGGGGGAGCTGAGCACTCAGCACTCCAAGGACACTTTGATGGGAGGAGAACATCAGCTTGGGCTAGTTCGGAGGACTGTGGCACACTGCTCCCCTCTTGCATTAGTCACATCTCCCCTTGTGAGAGCAAAGCTCAGTGAGGGCCCTGGGCTGTAACACCAGAGGAAGACCGGGGTATCCTGAGAACACAGCAGTTTGCAGACACGGGTCAAACCATGACCACACCAGCAGAGAGTGCCTAGGAGGTCAATGTCATCCACCCGAGCAAGGAGCTGGGATGTGCATGCCTTCAAAAGCTTGAGCAGCAACATCCTTCTGCAGTGAAGAGCGAAAATAAGCTGATAAAACACCCTCACCCCCAGCGAGGTATAGCAGCCCTTTAACGTTGAGCCAAGTTGATATAATCCATGATATCTATGGATCAGGACAAACAGAGCCAAAGCAGTGGCTGCTTTGTTGGTTGTCACCTTAGCTGCAGGGAAGGCTGCAAAGCCTGGGTGGAAGGTGCCAGAGCTGTCCAATTCCCAGGAGCCACGCTGGGTCCATGGGCTCTCCCCAGAGGTGTTGGATGCTGTCTGAGGTCTGAAGGATACTGACCACACGGGTGGGCTGCCAGACCCTGACAGCTTTTTTCTCCTGATTTGTAGCCGTGGGGGAGAAAAAGCATTCAGAAATCAGTATTAGTGGATTTAAAATGAAGTACTAAATCATCTCACCTTCAGCCATAGTGGATTTACTCCAGAATGATTCCTACAAAAAATTTACTGGTTTTGAATGCAAAGAGATGTGGTGAGTACAGTATTACAGCAGGGGAAAAAAAAACAACAACTGAAAAAAAAAGGAAACAGTAACAATTCCCTCTCTCTCCCCAAATCTATGTAAAGCCCTCCAGATTTACCTCACAGAGAGTTACTGGTGAAAATATCATGATGTAATGTTTGTAGAATAAACCCCTTTGCACTACTGTTGCATGCGGTATAGATACAATAATGACATCATACATCAACTATGGTGAGTTTATAAATATATGACAAGAGAACGAGCTGCAGGGTTTTTTCCCTTTTGACTGTGGGACCAGGTGCCCATAGATTTAATCAATGTACACTTAAATATAACTGTAATGTAAGTGAATCTTTTTTTATACAAGGAAACACCTGTGACGGAAAAACCAGCAATATAAATACTTTGTCATTTCAGCCACAGCTGCTCTCTAGCTCTTATGCTGAATTCGAAGAGATAGTAAACCCCATAATCATTTCCCTTTTCTACAGCTTGTAGCCAAAACATAATTATAGTAAAGCACTAAGCTTTGCGGAATGAAAGAGGTGAAATCATGACCCCTGGCACCACACCCAAGGTGGGACAGGGATGAGCTTGAGAGTATCACTACTTCCCCGTGGAGTTAGGTTCCCCAGAAGGAATAGGGACCATGCTCCAGACCCTACCCCTGGACCATGGGGAAATAGCACTATGGTCTAGCAGGAAATCCACAGTAAAGCCATAAAGTCCCATCCACTCACCAGGACCAGAAACAAATATGCCTAGACCTAAGGACAGACCTTAAATGCAGCAGCTGTGCAAATGGTCAGAGTTGTGGGGGTGTGTGTGTTGGGGGCTGGGTAGAGAGTGTCCCAAGTGGGGATGATCAGTGTAATTAAGGCCTATTGGTGCATTCAGGGTCCCAGTCTTTAAAAGTACCAGAAGTAGGAATAAATCCTTTATTTGTAAGGTTTTAGCTTTGTTTGCAGTGTGTGTGCTCTCTTTCCTGGTTCTCAGCTGTGATTCCCAGGTATGTACTATGCTATAGCAAGCTTAGAGTGTATCGTCTGATGCCCTTAACTCTGCTATGCTATAGCTGTGGTTAGACGGGGCTGCTGGTGGAACAACACTTCTGACAGTGCTTCAAGGAGTGATATCAATTTTTTAAGTTGTGGCTATAAACTATCGATTTGGCTAAATCAGTTGTTGTTAAAGGCTCTAGGTGAGGATAGTACAGCCGGTCTGATAAGGTGTCCCTTTGAATGTGAAATCTGCTTACTGATGAAGAAGGTAATGGATGGACCGCAACCTGCCTGTCTGTGGTCTCTTGTTATGTGCCTTTGACTGTGTCCAACTGCTATGAGGAGTGTATGACTTCGCTAGTTATGAGGGTGGACTGGCAGCTCTCTTGTGTAGGGTGGATAACACCAAAGGTGTAGGTGATGCTTGTGAAGAATCAGGAGCTGTGTGAGCATGGAGATAGTGATAGGTGGCCAGGTTGTCCTAAAGAAAGTGTCTGTGTTACTGTAGGTAGAGCTCCAGCATTGGCTTTATTCTCCTCATCTATATGTGGGTCTGGATGGCATGAAGAGTCAGGTTTGCAACTGGAGGAGAATTATGAGCTCTTTCTGAAATCTGGCTGTGATCTGGACTCTCTGGTCAGTACTGGGAGGCCATGGCATCGGCAAATATACTATGGCAAATGCTGGGCTGCCTGTGGTCCTATGGGCTGTTTCTTGTGGGAAGTCATTGGCCAGGCTCACCCCTTAGGCTTGCTCTCTTGCACTCTCTCATCTTTCATGGGATGAATAGCTCCCATCAGTGAATGTCAGAAATTTTTGGTTGTGACCAGTGTATTTTCCTTGAAGAAGCTTAAAAAGAGTCAAACTCCATACCCTGATGCACACATTTTATTTAGTAATTAAAGGCTCTTATCACATCATGCTCTGGTTTAAAAATAGTTCAAAATTCCCTCTGGACCACAGAAGGAAAAAGTCATTCTTAAGGAAAAAGTAGCTCAAGTATGCTAGATGATAGCTTATGCATTTTTCTATCACTTCCAAAAGGCAGGTGGAGAGCCCTTTCTAAGGAGGGCTGGAGGAGAGAATCTGGAGAGACAGGGCCAGCAGGAGAAAGGGGAGAAGAGAAAATCACAGTGATGAAATAGGCATTGTCTTCCTAAAAAAAAAAAAAAACAAAACAACCCCCGCAAAAAAAACAACCTAAAAACCAATCCCAAACCAAACACTGAACTCATTTAGCATCCCAACTGGATAGGTGTGGAAAGACACCCCTAGTGAGGAGAAATGTGGAAGGGCAGAAGGAACAGGGGTTGAAGTTTCACTCTGACTTTAAGCAATCCACTGTGAAGAGCACAGGAAGGTTGGCAGTGTCACTGGGGCTTGTTCCTGTCCTGGTCTTAGTGGTGGTGTTTCTGGAGCTCTTTGCTACACAGGCCACTAGCTTCCATTTTAGCTCAAAAAATGAAGGGAAAATCTAGTATTCTGAATGAGGAAATGAGGGTGGGTTTTGTAAAAAGAGAAACCTCTCTTCCACCTTACACTCCACATTCCAGGGCATCCTTTGAGGGCTCTCTGAATGGTCTCTTGCCCAATGTCTAAAAAAATACCAGCATCTCTGGGGAGTATCCACAATGCTCTGGTGAGAAGCCCAATCCAGTAAGATAATAAAAATATAAATGGGCATTTATTCATTTACTTTTCCATTAAGTCAGATTGACAAATAATAAGAGGAAGGTCACCCCATGTGCTGGTGATGCATGGCTGGGGTGGGCCGTGTGTGAGGAAGGGGTGCTCCTCCAGCCCTGGCTGGAAGCCCCACCCCTGCTCCCTGCTGCGCTGCACAAGCCAGAGAGACGTGCTGTACACATCACCCAAATTACATGCACATCTGCTCCAGCACCAATTAGTCATGTGATATTTGAAACATCAAATATTCTTTCCCTGCTTATCAACACTGTAATTATGGCCTGTCAGGGTTTTATGCTCTTCTTAAAATAAACACCCAAATGTTCACATTAACCCTTCAGCTCTCTGCTGCTGCAGCATTTCACAGCAACTCATGTGGTGAGCAGGGACCACAGGGCTCCTGTTTTGGGGCACCATGGGGGAGAAAGACAGTGACTTGTGCAATGCCAAGGGCAGCATTAGGACCTAAACTCTCAATTATCTACTGAAAGGCTTTCATAATATGTCACCTTTTCTGGAGTGCATGTGGTGTTACAAATATACTGAAGCTACTTTGGCCAGAAGTTTTGAGTCATCCTGGCCAGAACTGATAATTTTTTGATGAACTCTTTTTTTTTTTTTTTTTTTTTTTGCCTGCAAGATCTGTTTTTAATGTGTAATCAAAGTTTTGCAAGAAAAACACCCACATTTTAAGACAGTTTGTTTCCATTTTGTTCAGCAAAAGCCAGTTTACTTTTGGTCTGTCAGCCAAAGATGTTCTTGCTTTTGGTTTATAAAAAGGGGATGAAAACAAAAAAGGTTTGGTTTAAGTATTTTTTTTGAGAAAAAAAGAGTTTCTTTTTGCTATTTCACCCAGGAAAACAGAAGTTTGATTTGTTTTCTCAGCTGCCTGCAGCCTGAGCCCACATTAGTGCTAATTGACATAGGGTGTGCAGCACTGGGTACCCTGCAAAACCTTTTGCCTGGGCAGGGGCTGCAGAGAATTTTTATGCTTAATTTTTGGTGGCCATACAGGTCGTGTGTGCTGGGCTGCACCACTTGCATCCGCTGCTGCCTTCCTCAAGCTGTTATCCTCCTGTGATTTGGTGCTGTGAAGGCAAGGAAGCCTTGAGATGCTTTGGGGTCACAGAGAGGAGAGGTCAAGCTTTGCTGAAGTACGTGCAGCAAGTACATGTAGCAACTTAGCGCTGCAAGCTGAATTTTTAAGATACACATGATCTGGGTCATGTCTCTCGGGCCACCTCTGCCTTTATATGGGATGAGTTTGGCAGCCAGTGTTCAAGGAAGACCCTTGGCTATATCAGGATCAAGGGGCACTGGCACACCCAGTCCTGGGAAACCTGCCCTGCTCCCATCTTGGGAGATGCTAGGGTCTCTAGCTGCTTTTTGGGCTTTGAATTCCCCACTAAATTCACCCCAAAGCTGATTAAGTAAATGAGCAGAGAAAGGCTGCAGGAGAGGTCATGTATGCATATTGGCTCCGAGTGACAGACCCTGCTCTGTTCTCGCCTTCTCAGTGACCTTACTCTCTCCACTTTTCATGCCCATCGGCTTTGCTCTGCAGTGTTTTGTTTGGAAATTTGAAACTATACAGCACAATGCAGTTAATAGTAGTGATGCGCCAGCATGTTTTTTCATTATTCTCTATTGCTGCTTAATGACCTAAACATCTTGAACACTTTTGATAAGGTGGCTGAGGTGTATAGATTAAATTTTTGGAGTTTCTGCTGTGAAGGGCTCTTAGTGATGAGCAATGACACAGCTGATCTGCAGCTCTTGGGGCCTGAGACATGCTGCAGCAACGTGAGGAAC
Organism: Nestor notabilis; assembly: GCF_000696875.1. Taxonomy (NCBI): domain Eukaryota; kingdom Metazoa; phylum Chordata; class Aves; order Psittaciformes; family Psittacidae; genus Nestor; species Nestor notabilis. The sequence goes on from NW_009937938.1 coordinate 36,474, forward strand.
CACAGCACTGCTCAGGTAGAAGCCCTCCTTTATGGGTGCATCTTCAACATCTGCTTCTGCAGCAAATGTCAACGTAAAGCAAAGAGAGGCGGTGGGATTGGTTTGCATTAAGAGAAGCTCAGCTGTGTCCCAGCCTACTCTTTATGGATGTTTTATTGGCTTTTCATTACCTAATTTTATCTCAGCCTTGTCCCTACTTATTTCTTGAAGGGAAAAGTTTGCTGCTGGTTTTCATCTTGAATGGCTGCACTAATCCAGTACATTCCATTGCAGCCATTTAGGAACAGTCACCCAAGCTGTACTTTTGCATCCATCTTTCCAAAAAGAAAAAAGGTCAGTAGCTTCATTATTTATAAGAATATATCAATAATTTATATTTACAAACACCCCTTCTCTTAGTATCCCTTGGAGAATAATGTTTTGAAAATTGGCTTTTCCTCCAGGAGCTGTGTTGGGTGCTGCCTCACACCAGCTATTGATCAGATCTGGAAGATGGGGTTTTGCACAGGTCTCTGCTGTTTTGGCCAGGTGAAATGGGTGGAAACCTCCTTTATAGGTTCCTCAGCCTGTCCTACTCCACTTAGTGGCTCCCTGGCAGCAATGTAGCAGATGCAAAGGCAGCTGGAGCCCAGAGGCAGAGGGAGGATGCTGCTAATGAGGATAGCAACCCAGCACGGTGCCTTGGTAAGGGTGGCAGGTGCAGCCCAAACAACTCTGCTGTTTAGCAAGTGTTTCTCTGCTTCTGAAGGACTATGTGCCATTCAGGAGCTGAATTTGCAAAATTGCTTCAGTGCAGCCTCTAAAAATGCTGGCTGTAACATGTCCCTGCTCTTCTGGCTCTTCCAAAACCTGAGTTTTGCATGTGTCTGGTATTTCAGACACAATTTGGTGAGGCAAAACGCACCTGTAGCTGTTCAATTGCCTAAGCCTGCACTGCAGTGTGAGTCAGGCATGGCAGCCTCTGTTTTGAAATGTTCACAAAAGTTGCATCTGCAAAAAGACATGGACAAATTGCGACTCCAAGGACACAAGCTCAGCATCTGGCTTTGAAAATGTGCCTTTATAAAAGAAATACATACTACCCATTGACTGAGCACAGTGTGCCTCAGTTGCGCCTCTTGCATGGGCCAGGCCAGCTCAGCTCTCTGGCAGGCCCTGGGATGTGCTGCTCTGCCCCTCACATCCTCACAGCACCCAGCTCTAGCCCTTACCTGCTCCCCTGGGGCACACGAGCAATTGAAACAGCCTAATTCAGCTTTCAAACCTAAAACATTACCCAGCCTTCAAGCGCTTTCCCTGCTGAGCTGTTACTGCTGCAGGCTTTGCTCCATGCCAAAACCAATTGCCCTTGACAAAGCTGAGCGCAAGTCTCCCGGACAAAATGCAGGGGGCATTTCTCTGGCCTGTCCACTATGTTTTTGCTCTGTAATCCCATGTGCCCAGAGGCTGCAATTTAGTCAATTCATTCCTCATGCCCGATAGCAGAGCTGTGTGTGCTGGGGTGTTCAGAGTATGAAATACCTTCTCTGAGTGTAGTAACCGAAGCCTGGAATTTATTGCTGTATGTAACAGTCTGGTTTGTGGTTTCTCTCAACATGACAGTTCAGGTTAGTGCAAACACCACAGCTGGGTGGTCTCCTGCTTTGATAACAAAATGACACTTGATTTGTTTATAATAGAAAATGAATGAGGGAAAGAAATATGTTTCTTTGCATTTCAAACATAAAATCCTTATCTGAAGAGGTCAAATGCCCTTTTTTGTATCTTTTAAGGCAAAATGTTATTGATACTGTCACATTCTGCCTTTGAAAATTTTGGGATAAGGAATACTATTATCCGATAGAAAAATATTTTGCTGAAAAATCAGTTATCCTGCTTCTATGAGAAACGTCTCAGATACTTGTAGAAAGGCATGTTACTGGGAAGCCTTTCAATGGTTGTACATGAGGACACAGCTGCTCTGGGACTTCTTGAGTGGTCTAGGCCAAGGTGAAGGGTGCGATCCTGCTAAGCGGTGTGTGGTACCTGGAGGAAGTGGGGACCAATGCTGCTGGGTTGCTTGCTGCCATGCTCTGTCAGGGGCTGCTGCCACCTTACTTGTTCTTTGGGTGTGACTGGACCTTTCTCCGAGTCTGAGCTCTTACAACTCTGTGATTTGACACAGGGAGAACTCCCATTGCCAAACCCCTGCTTGAAGCACTAAATTTGAACAGTGATTTTTTTTTTAAACTTTTTTTCCATAACCATGTAAGTATCAATATGTAGAAACTTGGCTAGAATAAAGCACTCAGCCTCTTCATGCTCAGTAGCACTGTCCTTGCTGGTGCCCAGGGCTTGGCACAGGGCAGAGGTGATGTACTTGACAGCAGCTGCAGGAGGCACTGGTGCAGCTCAGCTGTGAAATGAGTTGCCTGACCTCAGCTCTGGATCCTCTTGCTCACAAATTCCCAGTCCAGCCTGGCAGAGCTGGAGCTTCTAGTTGCTGATGTGTGTTAGATACCTGAGTATAGCAAGGATCCCGTTATCAGTGCTTGTCACTTAAAAAGCATGGGCAAACACTCACTGACTGCTGTTGGCAGGTACATAATTAACCTTGCTAATCAGCTTCTCTCTAAGGAAGGAACTGTACTGCTCCTGCAGGGAATTCATTTTTTTACTTCAGGATGATTGAAATTCATACACTTCAGTATTTTAGCATTCCCTTGCTGAGAGTATCTGGTCTGGCAGGAGCAGGAATTTTTTTTTCTCTGCCCAAGCAGGGCAGAATTGCTCTGTGGAAGCTGGTATCTCCCTGCAAATCTGATCCGGGCTGGGAGCTGCTGGAATGATTGATAACACTTAAGGAAATACAGGGAAAGGAAGAGAAGGGACCAGCAGTCAGCTGGTCGCATGAGTCCCAGTCTAACATGGGTCCTGCTAACTCATGTTGTAAATTGAAACTCAAAGGTAAACTGAATTGGAGAGCACTAGTGTCTGTCCCAAATTTACAGTGCAGGTGTGGCTGGGAGAGCAGGCTGGAAAAGCCTGGACTTAAGTCTTTCACTGCCAAAGATAGGGTTTGGAGGAGTAGATGCTGCCTGGTGAACCCCTTGGCAGGACCCAGCCCTGGGGTACACACACCAGCAGCAGGAGAGGGGCTAGGCTTTGGCTTTAAAAGCAAAACTGGGCCCAAACTGTGGATGTATTAAACTTGTAATTTCTCATTACTCATTTTTCCAGAAAGCACCCTGGGGAAGAAACTTTTCTTAGCTGCATCATGATTAGCTGCAAACCCCTTCTGCAAGACAGGCCTGCTGACTTGAGCCACCTTCCAGAAAACCCCAAATTTGTGCAAAACAGACATTCCATCCATAAGCACATCGTATGTATTTACAGGCTATGTTTATGTAAGGAAATACACTGTATTTTTCTTAAGAAAGGTTGTCCTCATGCCATCTCATCTTACATAAGAAACAAAACAAACCAACATCTGAACATACAGATGTGGGTCCCCAGCTCTCAAGGCATTACTGGTGCCCATTACATTCACTCACCACCTTCAGCACTGCAAGAATGCACTTGGAGAGGAGAGTGGCACCGTGTCCAGGAACTTGCTCTTCCAAATTGGCTGTGGCCTGAGAGTTGCTCTATTTAATAAAATCACTCTTTCTAAGGAATCTTCCCTAGCTAAATTTATCAGTTTAAACAGCTCAATTAAAAGGCAATCAAAAGTCCTTAAGGGTGCTGCCTTTCATCACCAATGAGAAGGTGAATGCTGTACAAACAGATTGCAGAGGTATGAAAATAGCACTGAAAATAGACCCCCACCAAAAATTTCCCAAGCAAATATCTACCTCTTCACTAAGTGTTACCCCAACCATGCCTGGCAGGGCAGCTCAGCCCTGTGTACCCTGGATGAGCCCTTGGCTCATGGGTTAAAATTACTTCCTTGTGGCTGGTAGACCATGAAAAGGTTTTGTGGTTGTACCCTGTACAGCTCCCACCCTGCAGGGAATCAGCTCTGCTGAAAAGCATTGAGAGCCAACCTGTCCCATGCTTCAGGCCGTGGAGAAAGTTTTTTCACTAGAAAATCAGCCATGAACTTGCCTCTGGGGCTTGTGCTTATACTGATAACTGTAAGTTAACCTCAGCTGTGTATGTCAAGGATCAGCTGTACTCAGAGCTGTAAAACCAGAGCAGAAGATGGCTTCGTGCCCAGAGTTCATGGTCTGCAGTGGGTGATCCCAGATGGACATGGCATGGAGAGCAACCAGCTGATGCTGGTTAGCATGGGAGAGACAACTTTACTGTAGGACAATTTTGTGTGTCACTGACTTGTTCTATAAAAGGGACTTCCATGAAATTTTGCTGGATTTAGTTATTTCAGTCTCCTGCTTCCTCCTTTTTGCAGATGCCCCCTGAACCACATAGCTACCAGCAGGACTTGTACTTCTGGGGTCCCCCAATTGCAATTGTTCATGGAAGGTGAGGTGCAGGCACAGCTCAAAACCCACAGTCAGGAAGATGCACAGAAAAGTCTTGGTCGGCTAAACAGTCCCCAACTTAGTGTGCTGCTAGCCTCTCATCCTCCACAGAACCATATCATAGTAAGAAGATAAATGTAATTATTTTTATTCAATTCAAAAAGCCTAAGGATTTGCATCTTGCATATGCTGATTTCCTTCCCAAGAAACAGGAAATGCTACACAATGCAAACATGTTAGGCATTGAGGTTGCATTAATTCTTTGTATTTCCTACACTGGAGGTGTTCTGCAGTCACTGAGCAGGAATGCTGCCAGATTCAAACCAAATGTTAAAAAACATAAGGTGGAGTCACTGAAAACAAGGACCAGTGAGAAAGAGTCTGTGACACTGTCCACTGTCTGTGAAGCAGTACTTACTGAGGACGGAAAGTTTTGAAACAAACCATGTAATTCAATTAGTTTTGCTTCATTTCTTCCTAATTGTTGCTTTGCTTTATCATGTTTCCCCACATTTTGCTAGAATATGGTGATGTACACCATGGCTGCTGCCAGTTGACAGCTGTTGGTAAATCCCAGTGGACACTCATAGCTTATTGTGGGGATTTTCTGGGAAGAATCCTCTGTGATTCTATGGGCCATCAGCCCAGAATCTATTTGTGGGATCATGTTTGTTTTTGATCAGTTCCAACTTTTTCAAGTGCACAAACACCCTGATCTTTGGCCTGGCATATGGATAAGGCCAGAATGAACTGGAAGAACACAGCCTCTGGTGGCTGTAAAGTCACTGTCAATAGTGGGAACTGACCAGAGATAGAGGTTTTGTGGGAGGTCTGTTTGCTGCCCTCATTCTTGTCTATCTGCTCTGCCTCAGAAATAGTCACCAGATCTTGGGGAGAGGTGGGGAGCTGGTTTAGATAGGCTCTCAGAGCAGGGTTGGTGGAGGGGCTGGCCTTCACTTGGAACCTCTCTGGCAGTGAGGTGCAGTGGGTGGTTTGGTGACATGCACTCTCCTGAGGTTTTGACACAACAGAGTTAAAAATTAAAAGCAAACTGTCCCTGCTTCCCAGGGGTCAGAAACGCATGAAGATAATCAATCTGGGGGTGTCAGAATGTTTCCTTAAGGTTGTTTTTTGCAAGGTGCTGACCTGCTTGGGCTGTGCCCTGCTCAGAGCAGTGCCCAGTGCTTGTGTTGCACCAGCCTGGCAGTTCCACTGGTGCTTGGCAGAGTTGGGCAGGAAAAAGATCCACAGGATTTGGGGGAGAAGAGGACTCTCCATAAGCCTCCCTTAACTTAATCACTTAATCCTCATCATCCTCACAGGTGTCACAGCAGTGTCCTCCTCTAGAGGACATCAACATGTCTCCCTCTTCCACCATTTCTCTGACCATATGCTACTTTGGCTGTGACCCTACCCTGAGTACCAGAGCCTCGCAGCTAACATTTCATGATGCTCTACCATGGAAAGCCAGCTTAATCTGAGTGTCTGCTGGTGTTCATCTCTGAGCTGGGCTGCTTGGGGGTTGTGTGGCTATTTCTGGATGGAGCTGCTTTGTGCCCTGAAGAAGGGCCCAAAGAGTCTGCTGGCAAAGCTGCATTTGGCAGCAGTGCAATAAGGCATTGAGGGCACACATTGAACGACAAGGGTTAAAAAAGGTGTTGAAGAATGGTTTGTTAACTAAATGTCACTTATCTGGGGCAGGGCCGGGGGTTCTGTGGAAAGTGATATCTCACTGTATAGTTATAGCCTGTATCATAATGCATATATACAAGCTGCACTGCACGGGACTATTCAAGCAGTTCTGTTTCTGACATTTTGTAACTCTTAAGTGCTGGCTGTTGCAAGCTAAATAATGTTCTTTAAGTGTAGAGTTTGGGGTTTCTTTTTTAGGGTGTAATTATAATCTTGTTCTACATAAATTAACAGCATCGGGACAGGAGATTTTTATCCAAGGCTGGAAGTAATTGTTGAGTTAGTTTGTTAAACAGCTAAGACAACATCAGAGAAAAATAGAAGTGCCTATTTCCAGTCACACAGGGGAGAAGGCCACCGATATGCGTGTGTATACAGCCTCTGCAGGATAAAGATCTTCACCAATACATCTGCACCACAGGCGCAGGAGAAAGGAAGTGGCTATTTGGGACTTTGTGAATGTGCCTGATGGCATGACCAGGGTGGACTGCCACCTCCTGTCTGGGTTTGCCATGAGATGTGAAAGCTTAGATGGTGCTCAGGCATGGGGCATCAGTGCTTGGGGACTGAGAATGTAGTTCATCCTAGCAGAAGTGTTAGTGGCCAGTGACTGCATGAGAGGGCCCTGGATGCTCCTTCCTCACGGTTCCCTTTTGTGACCCGTGAGTCATTTTTGGTGATGGGTCCATAGCAAGCTGCTGGTCATGAAGACCAGTACAAAAGTCAAAGGGCTGGTGACTCCAAAACCTCCTTGTCCAAGCACCTGAATTTGGGCTGGTGCTGATGCAGTTTACATGGCTCTGAGAATGGAAAGTAGATGGCATTTTGGCTTTGTGTCCGCTTTCCTGCATGTGTTGATGAGCATGGCCAAATTCTCACCTGGACAGAGGCCAGAAGGGGGACTTTCAAAGGGTACGAGGGAACAACATATTTACTAGATCATTAATTTGCCAAAGTGTTACTAGCTCAAGATGAAGGACTGTTAGAGATGGCAGCAGAAATAAAGAACTGCAGATGTTTTCTCTTAAGGTGACTATTCAGCACAGAACTAGTGGCAGGACACTGGAAATCTGGGAGTAGTGAGTCCCAAATTCCTGTACATAGACCATGATGCTCAGGAGCAAGCAGCACTTGATGTTGAAGCAGGGACACTAAAAGCTGCCTGGGTTCCCCTCTGCCCCCCTGCAATATGGGCTGCAGTCCCTCACTCCTAGTTCCTCTCTCAGGATTTACCTGCTGGTCAGAGATATGTGAAGCCCTGCTGGTTTTGACAGGAGAGGATCTAAATTCCCTCTAATGCCAGTTCTAATTTTGGTGCTCCTTAGCATTTGGAAAGCCCCCTGGACAGCTCTGTCCAGGGTCCTCCATGGAACACTTTCAGTGAAGATTGGAGTGTGGTGGAATATTAGCAGTAAATCAGTTTTCTAAATGAGGTTGATCAAATTCTCCATTCACAGCCAACTCCATCGTAGCTTCTGACTCAGTTTGTGTTCACTTGTCAAGAGCTGTACTCGGGGCAGTTGCCTACCAAGTGTTGAGGTGTCCTTCCCCTGGTGCTGCCAGGTGCTGCTATCCCCAGAGCCCAGCCCAGTGTTTCTACTGCTCTTCGTGTGAGCTTTGTAGTGTCTGTAGGCCCCCTTTCCTGCTACCCAGTGGTGGGACTCAGCTCTGCTGGTTTATCTCGTTGCCTCTAGTGATTGCTGTGAGCACGTACTGCGAGGGGACCTGGGCAGTTGAATACTGAACCGCAAAGCAGCTGAGTATCTCAGTGCTCAGCAATGCAGTGTGTCCACTCTGTGCCATGAAGCAGGAGGTCAAGGTCTGTCTTCAGATATTTGTTTTTGGTCAACAGAGGGGGGGAAAAAAGTCACCAGTGACTTTGGAGAAGGTGGGCCCTTCAGGTCAGTAGCACAACTTTCTGCAATCTACTTTCTGAGGTTGCTGGTAAGTTAATGATGCTGTCCCAGACCCAGTATGAAGTGGGCATGGAGTGCACAAATGTGAACAGCATTGCTGCTGGAGAAAGTACTTGTTTTCCATGTTAATTCACTTGTTAGGCTGCTCTTGAACCCTAAATTAAGATTGGTGGAGATTTGGCTGTTGATCTTAGAGGAATGAAGTCACGTGTACAGGCTGGACATTATTTTTCCTTGGAAATTTTTCTTTTTTTGGTTTTGATACTGAATAACTCAAAACTTTTAGCACCTGGTTCACCAGGACTAATAAGCAGCTACTCCTTGGGAAGTGGAGATATGTGAAGGACCATGCATTGTGCCCATGAAATGAAATCCTGGGCACTACTTCTGAACAGAGCATGTCACCTGCACAAGAGTTTTGTGGCCTTGGACTTTCCTTTGGATGTACTTCCAGGGCAGGTCTCTCAGCAGGTGAGATGGCTGTAGCTAGAACAAGGGTTGTGTGTCCTGGTTAATCAGACCACATCATCTAGTGCTGCCCATGCAGAGGGAGGCCCCCAAATGTCTCGTGCCCTGGAAAACCGCCTCATGGAAGCAGAGGATCCTCATTTCTCCTGAGCAAAGCAGAACAGTTAACTTATTCATGTTTTCTATTTGTCTTTTTCCCTGCATGTTTTTCCACTCCTTCCTGGAGGCTGTTTAATAGAAGAATTGGACTAATGGGACTTCCCTCAGATTTTCTGGCCCGTTTCACTACTGGGTAGGACATAATGTCTAACACTGAGGCTGAGACCAGGAAACTCCTCTGTTCAGGGGCTAGGAACCAGTTTGTGCTGGAGAGGAAAGAGAGTGGGTGGTGGTGGAAAACGTGCTACTGCTGGTACTAATCTGCTTTCCAACCCATCTTTAAGCATGTTAAGTGGTGCAGAGGAAATGGCAGGTAATTACAGCAGTAATCCCTCCGTGTTGGGTTTTGCAGCCTTCTGCAGCTTAAAAACCCCTCCTTTTGTATTGTTCAGCTGTCTTGCTGTATCAATGGCTTTGAACTCTTGCTTGTAAGAGGAATGATTAAGGAGTTGCTCAGTAATCAGACTTTGCTTTGTGATGAATATAACACAGCTTATGTGCATGGTGATTAAAACTGTATAAATGCCTTCCATGTGGAAGGCTTTCAAAGTGCTTGTCCTCTTTGACCACTCAATTTTGGGTCTGGACCTGCCCAGCAGCCTCCTGCACAACAGTTCTTTTTCTTGTGATCTGGCGTTGTGTGCAGATGGCTGAGTATTAAAAACTACTCTTGCAGAATAGTAACTGTAGTTATGGAAAAGAATAGCCAGGTTGGGGACTTTAAGAAGACAGATAATGAAACCTCTCACCTTCCTCATATACAATATCACATGATATATTAGAAAACATACCCTAGGAGACCTTTTCTTGAACATTTTAGCCTGAGATGTGTGGAAAGCATGTTTTCAGTTCCACAACATTTTAGCTAGTTGGTTTTGTTGTTTTTGTGTTTTGGGTTTTTGGTGGAGTTTTTTTTTGTTTGGGTTGGGTTGTGTTTTTTTGTTTGTTTGGGTTTTTTTTTTTTCTTCTGTTTATCCTGTGTATGGGATAAAAATAAAAGAATCTTGAAAGTTTTCTGCAAACTGAAAAAAACCCAAAAAACAATTGGGTCAATATAAAGAGCTCAATGGGACAGCAGCAGATTACTTCAGGTTCAGATCTTATTTGTGCATTTTTCCAAACCAAATTAATTAACTTTTTGAAGCGAAATTATGATCTTCCAAAGTAAACAAACCTTTTCTGTGTTTGGATGAGAAAGCTGATTCACCATCTCTACTCGTCTCTTTTATGAGGCATTTGCTGCTCTTCTGCCTGGAAATGGCCACACTTTAGTACTGATGGACATACAGACTCTACAGAGCATTTTAGAATGAGCACCTCTTACCCTCTATGTTACAATAAAATCACTGGGCTAAATTCTCAACTTGAATAAATGTAGTTCAGTTAAAAATATATACTTGCCAGCTCCGTGTATGAAAATAGGCAACTATAAAAAGTAGACAGGCTTGTATGGATGGTTCTGCTAGTGTTAACACATTTTTCAGTGTTCAGAGATATTTGATTCATCTAAAAAACCCTAGTGTTAATTCACCTGGCAGCATTTCCAATTTTTTTGTTTTACATTCAGCAACTGCAGATCAGGGCCAAAAAGCAGCTCGTTGGGGGACTGGCATGTGGCAAGATGCGGTGCAGCTTTGCACTGTGGCACCCACCCCTCAGAACACAAGAGAACATAGCTTGTGAAAGCCAACTCATAATGGATCAAGCACTGTTCTGGCTATGTCCTGGGACTAAAATGGCATACCAAGTCCAACTGTTCAGATCTACTGGCCATGGGCTCTGCCTGCAGGGTCCTCCCTAATTTGCAGCAGCTCAATTGAATTGCATGGCCTGACTGTTCCTTTTTGTGTGTGTGTGTGTGTATATATATATTTATATCTATGTATGTGTAAAAAAAAGTGGTTTTTAAAGTGCACAGAGTACATGCACATGCACTGCCCCCCCAGAGCAGCAGCATCTTCTGTGGGGATGTCTGCACTCAGGAGAGGAACTGATATCTGGGATGTCTGCTAGCTTACACAGGTAATGACAATGGATACATGCTCCTCTCCTTCCTGGTGTCTCCTAATTTTGTAGCTGTTATATTCTTTGAGGTAGGTGCTATGCTTTTCTCTGCTCATGGTAATGACCAGGGATGTTCTGACATGATGATCACCTGAGCCTGGCTGGATCCTGGCTGGGGCTGCTGTTGATTTAAGACTGTGTGACTGATCCTGCACTTTGCTGATAGATGAGAAAACTGGAAGAAAGGAAATGTGTTGCTGGTAACCCTCCAAAAAAAAAAAAAGAGGAAGTATAAATATTAGGTGGTCTGTGCAACTGCTGATTGTTTTGTTTCAGTCAGAGGAACTATTATATTTATTTTTCAAGCTTTTCTACTAACCCCCTACCCCCACCCTGGATTTTAAAAGGCAACATCAATTCAAACTGAAAAACGGAAACATCTTGTTTTCAAAATAATTGGTGTTTACCCTGATTTTCACTCCTTCCTGTGCAGCAAGAACAATCTGGCAAACTTTATACCCAGTTGTGAGATGTTTGGGTACACCACAAGCTGTGTGTGTTCTTTTCTGTAAAATCGAGTGTTGGGAACTGACAAGTGTTCAGTGGAGCAGAAAGGTTTGTTTTTGGTTTTTGTTTTTTGCCCACCAATCTTTGATAGATAAACAGTACAGTGGCTGATGGAGAGCTGATACTAGTGTGCTCAGACACTGAGTCTGTGAAAAAACTACGTTACTGCAAAGATACTGTCTCAATTTACTTGAATGGCTGCACCTATTTTAATAAGACCATGACTGTATGAGAAGGGAAATTCCGTGAACAATTTTTAAGGTAGTATTACCTTGAAATTGCCATTCCCTTTAGAGGTTATATTAGTACAGTTGTATTGCTGTGAGGTCACAGCTTCTATAGTCAAAAAAGTGCAGGAATTTGTGGACCCAGCTTGCACCAGCCAGTTTTTTCTCAGCAGCTTCTTCATCGAACTCTTCTGTGGCTGTTGATGAGGATGGAGATGAGGAGGAGGCAAAGCCAGCAGCATCCCCAGCCTTGCCTTGCGACTTCATTCCTTTTTTTACGTCTCAGGTTTGAAATCCCTTCATTTGTGTCTTCTTGAGATGTGAAGGCTCTTGTGTTTCCTCAGCCATCTCTCCTCTTTGTATTTACCTCAAGCTCACACTGGAGTTGGGAACCCTTGCACTCTGGGTACCTTTAGTGAGATAAAGTGATGTCTTCTCAATTGGAAAAGCTAAACCAAAATAAGCTCTCCATTGTCATAGCTGGTGACATTTCATAAGTCTACTACAAGGTGCCAAGTTTCAGACTGCTACTGCAGGCATGTTCATACTTCAGATTTAGATGTTCCAGAATAGAAACAAGACCTGACATAAATCATCTAATTAAGAAAATAACTACTAAAAGGCTATGTGAATTGGGCACCTGGAATAATTATGCATGCTTTAAATCCTGCAAGGGTGCCTCTTGGGCTCATAATAAATGGTGGATGCTGCACCACCATTTTCATATCACACCTTTCTGTTCCATGGCTTTGCAGTACTGGTTGTTCCCAGCTGTCCTGGAAGCCCAGCTAGGACACTGAGATGTGAAATGTTTGTGTTGGGAAGAGTCAGTCTCAAACAGAGTAGATTTGCTGGATCACTGTATTTCACTACCATGTGTTTCTCACATGAGCTGCCTACAGTTCCTTTTGCAGGGGATAACCATGATACTGAAATGATAAGAAATAGCACAGGCTAACATCCCCACTGAAACACAACCTCTCTTTGGGACAGCAGGAGTTGTCAAAAACCACATTTTCAATGCTACCACTTCAGTAGGGGGTTAACTGTGCCAGTGAACAGATGGGTAATTCCCTTTAAAATTATTGTTTTGCCTCACTCCATCCAGTTACTCAAGTTGGTTTGCTGTCCCACAGATCTTGTCGTTAATGTCAACAAAATGATTATAGACTGCAACAGCATCAAGATGCTTCGCCCACAGGAGTGCTGGCGAAATGTTTATGGTGCATCCTGTTGAAAGCAGTGTTTGACGTGTAAATGTCAGGAATAATCATCTTTCCTGTCACCAGAACCAAAACACACAAACACAGGTGCTGAAAATGTCACATGTGCAACCAAAGAGCTACTTTATCACAGGCCACGTACACAGCCAGCATCAGTGTAAGTAATGGTGTGGAAAAGGCATCACAGCTCTTGGCTGGTGACGCCATCCACCATTTCTGATTTGTGAACTGTGATTGGCAGCATGGTCCTTCCTTTGGCATTAGTGACGGAGCTGATGCAGAGAGCTGGACAAGGGATGAATTTCCTGTTGTATTGGCATTCCTTGTTTCTTGGTAATAAACGCTATAAAAAAGAAGCCTGTTGAAATCAAGCCAGACCTGAAGGCATATCGAAATCTGGAAGATTTAATTTAATATTTTTATTACATACTTTCAGCGTGCTCATTATACCCCCACCCTCCAGAAATTTATTTACCTATGGAAAATTATACTACTGATTACAAGATTGCTCTCCTTTTTCTCCCCCCCCCTTTTTTTTTTTTTTTTTTTTTTACAGCTCACATTACACTTGGATGTCTTGTAAAATTTTGTAACATCTTGAAATTCTTAGTGCTACATTGTGGAAAGGTATGTATAGACGAACTAGGCAGAATACTTGCTTTGCAGTCCTTTTGAGGGGGAAAATGTTTCTTGGTTTGAACAGGCCTGCAAATGTTTTCTTTGAGAGATTGGATAGTGAGTCACAAGGTGCTTGCAAGAGCTGCCTTGTTTGTCCTTCAGGCTGGGTGCAAAGTGAGAAACTGAGAGAGTTATCTTTAAAACATAAGAAAGAATGCTTTCTACAGGGCAATAAAAAGAAGTTATGCAGAAATCGTGACTAAAGTATGTATGAATTTATACTGGCAAGATCCCTGTGGTAAATATTTGACAGATAGGACAACATTTTAGTCAGAATCTCAGTTTTTCCAATAAATCATTGCACCTGAGCCTTTAAATCATAATTCACGTCAGCCAGCACTGCATACTGAGTTAAGGTCAGGAGAGATTTCCAGTCACATTATGATGATTATCTAACAATTCAGTTAATAAAACCATAGAACTGGAGGAGATTTTTGTCAATTCTGATGTCACAGCAACAGAGACCTTTGACTGAAACAACATCGTGAATATTGGATAAGATCCTGCAGTGCTGCTCTTCCAAGTTATGATATTATCCAAGGATGAAGGTTATAAATGAGTTGTACTGTTTACTTTCCAGTGGGTAAAAACAAACAAAAACCCCCCAATAATCAAGTTCCAATACACAACTAGATACAATATAGCTTTTTCTTTATATATATCTGTATATATCAAGTAAAAAAATCTAAAATAGTTGGAAGTAAAAAATGAAAAAATAGCCAATTGTGTGTTTTGTTGTTGTTGTTTTTTTTTTTTTTTTTTCTTTACAGTGATATGGTAGCAAATACAAGACAAATGAGTAATAAAACTTTACACAGGAGTTCTGGTCCCACCTCCATCAGTAGAGCTCAGACTAGAAAATGGAAAAAAGTGACTTTTTTTCTTTTGGCTACAGCTTTTGCAAGTGACAAAGGTGGTGTTGGTAAGACAGGAGGAAATTATAGCAGTAAATGAAATAAAACTCTGAAGTGTTTTCCAAAAGACCTTAAACACTACCAGGTACAAATTACTTCTGAACTGGGGGAGCAAACTCAAAGCATCATCCAAGTCCTACTGAGGCTGAAAATACCATATACTTATTCTGGCTTCAAAAATAAGTCCCTTTTGTGCTGCCTTACCATAAAACACCTCACCTATCAATGCTCCCCCCCTGCCCCTGCAGCCAATAATAAAAAAAGTGAAGCCATAAATCCATTGAATGGACTGAGACAGATGTGAGACCTCAGTGATGCACAAGTGGCTGGCTGCCCTTTGTCCAGCGGTGAATTTTCCCCAGAATCCTTTTACATTGAAAATACCAATTGACTAAGCTTGGCAAATGGTCACAATGAACCCTAGTTTGGCCATAGAAAAGAAAGAAATACTAGTCTCAGCATAGAACAAGATCATATAGACAGTCAACACAAAACAGTATTTTTTTCAGTTGTCTGCATAATAACATGTTTGCATATAGAACAGCTTTTGCATTATTGCTCTACTTATAAGAATATAGTAAGGAACTTATACCAGACTTGCACATTACAAACTTAAGGTTCTTTGGTGAAGAATGAGAAAACAGTATTTTCGCTGTACTTAAATCTCAGTAGTTTTCATTTTTATCTGTTGATCCTTTGGATTCTTTCACAGAGGAGGGAAAGGTATTGAGTCAGCTTTACCATTGCAACGATGACGACCCCTCCAATCATCATGCATGTGGGCCAGAAGAGGGAGTGGAACAGCACATTGTAGCTGTACAGTTTGGTTAATATCACATTCTTCTGTATGCCTTCAGGGTCATAGAAGCAGGAGAAGCGTTGGTACTTTCTGAAGTTTTCCATCACGACATTCACCATTGACATGGATTCCTCATAATTCTTGCCACATTTGGGTATGTATGAACACTGGGAAGAAATTAGAGGAAGAAAAATGTATTTCCAAACCAGATACAATATCTGTTTTCAGGTGGCAAGCAGGAAAATCTCAAGATGATTATGCTTTTCATAATAGGAATGGAATACTATTAAGCCTAATAATAAATTTATCACAGACAAAACAATATTTTGCACATCTATAAAATTTCCCGTTGGAGAACATCCAAGTACTGTACAAACATTAATGCTTTAATCTGCACAGTGGCCTCGTGAGATAGGTGAATATATTATTATTGCGAATTTACACATGCTAAAATGGAACTGATGAAGTACCTCTTCATCTAAAGTGGCATGCATATGCTTGCAGTTAGATGGGTAATTGACTCTCTGTAAATAAAAATCTGGTAGTTTATATCTCACTTGGATCGGATCAAAGTGATCATAGTGGGCACAGGAGTTCACTTGCAGAGAAGGCTGATGAGAGACCTTTGTACAGATTTTCCTGTGGGGGTAATTCCTCAATTAGGGACAAATAGATAGTTTAGGAGAAAGTGCAGTTTTCCTCCTGAAACCAAGACGACTTTAATTCAACCTCTAGCTGAAGATCAGCCTGGCTACCAGGATGGCTCTTAGTCTTGTTTTTGTTCTGGACCCTAGGCTAAATACAATTCCTTCTTTCTGAAAATGCTGCTTGAATTTCAATCTCAGTCGCTAAGAAAAAAAGTTTTGAGGTTGGCCCTATCTAATACAGTTTCAAACTAGAATTCTCAAAGAATACTAAAGGCAAATAAATAGTAATTATATTAAAAAAATAGCTTGTGGATTCCATGCATTAAAGATATTTCATGGTATATGGAGGATGGTAGCCTGGGCCTGTGCTGACCATTCCCTATAATGGGCTGGTGAGGTGGTGGGCAGGCATGCAATGAATGAGGCCACATCTGCATTTTGACCTAGAGCAGAAAGACCTGAATTTGCTGTTGTTGCTGCTGGTCTGGAAAAGGACTCACGGGAGCAGCACAGGGCACCTCACTCCCTCCTCTCTTCTAGATGTGCCCCTCCACACCTGAAAGTTTTCTACACTTGCACAGGATTTTGATTAACTGCTTAAGGAGGGGTGGAAATCTGCTGCTTAACTAATTGAATATGCATGGGCAGATGTAGCAGGTCACTGCTCTCTTGTACTTATGGGGTGATTGTGGGTCCCAGCATGCTCCCTGCCTGTACTGCTTGTCCCGGGTGAGCACCTAAAGTAGCTCCAAATAATTAAATGAAAGTGAGCTTTGCAAAGGAAAAAAGATTTTTTGATTAAAGTAGTGTGACCCATGGCTTTTGATTATTATTGGCTTAATGGACATACTTCATAAATGTCCCTCTGTTCTTTTTCATGACTACACTGTGACTTTTTTGTAATGCACTGTGACATATCTCTAGTTCTAATAATGATCAAAGGATTAACCTTGTAACAGGATTTGATTGATTCATTGGCAAGTTTATTAGCACAGAATATGGTTTGAAGCACAGCAGATTGTCTGGTGTCAGCAGACTGGAGCTTTAAGGGTAGAGCATGGCATCATTGCCATTATGAATATTTCATGGAGCTCTAGAAATTGGAGATGGAAAATACCAGTGGTAGTATCTCATTCATCTTTCTTCTTGTGCAGGTCCTGCTGGCTCCAGGATATTCTTTTGCACTCTGCCCAGCTTTGTCTTAAACGCCCATAGCCACAGCCTTCTTCTAGTGCCTATGGTTCTTTAACATGACTATGGCTCTAGATTAATACCTAGATATCTTTAATATCTATATAATATCTTTAATATCTATGACTCTAGATTATGATCTTTAATAGATCAGAATCTAGTATGTAGGGGAAATTTCTCAGTGAAGAGTGCCTTGTTCTTTTACTAAATTCTGTGCTATCACTGTCTTAATAGTAGTATTTCCAGCTTGGACTTCATTCCCCTGACTTTTTCTTTTTCTCTCTTGCAAATTTGGTGCTACACACTTTTGTTTCTTCAAGTCCCATGAAATATCCTGAGGGAAGAGATTAAATGAGGACATGGCAACTCTACAAACTCTAGCCCTTCCCTCTTGACAGAAAACAGCAGACATGTAAAAGCCCAAATGATGACAGATGGTTGGACTCGAGGTCTGTGGAGATGTCGCAGGAGTTCAGTGGGGGGACGTCTGACTTCTTGCAAGTGTGAGTATTGTCCAAGCATTTTCAAAGGAAACCTGATACTCAAGCAGAACTTGAACTGTTGCCTTCTACATCCGATGGCACAGGGCCACCAGCCATGTTGAGCTGGTTGGGCTGTCCATGACATGAGGGTCTGGGAGCATGAAGCTCCCAGAAGTACAGCTGTGCAGGGGAGGTTGATTCACTTTGCCTCTGAGCCAGACTTCTTGTGCTGAAACCATGTCTCTCTCCAGGCTATGGTGTCCAAGACATGGGTGCCCTTTACTCCATGCACTATCTGACTTGTTCCAGTTCCTCAGAGCTCTGAAGGCATCTTGGCCTCAGCTTCAAGGAGCTCCTCTGCACAAGGACCTCCTGTGTGCATTAAGTTGTGGTTGTAGGGTGCCTCTGACCTACTTCCACATTTTGGCTTCCCCAGAGAGATCTCAGGGATAACACAAGGCTGACTGCCATGCTGGTGTCTGCTGTGTTGCATAGGTCATTGATGAACATGTAGGCAGATGTGGATAATGGGATGTCTTTATGTTTTCTTTGGTTTGATCTTCATTTAGGCTTGTTCAACGCCTGGCAAGGAATTTTATATCCGTAATTGTTACACTGTACCTGTGAATGTAGACTACTAAATCTGCTGTTTTGTCACAATGTCTGCATTGTCAAACACTTGGAAATCTGCAAATCTGAAAGTAAATAGTGTCTGGCTCTCTACCTCAAGTGAGGATTCTGTGACACAAAGTGAGAAAAGTGGTTCTTGTGTTACTTGCAACCTGATCACAAGAAGGATGTACGAGACAGTTACGGAGAGACCTTGTTATAATGTTTCCAGCTCTACTTTCCTTATTTAAATGGTTGGATAGGTAACCTGTATGAACTGACATGTCCAGTCCAATGCCCTGCACAGTGCAGAGTTGCTCAGGGTTTTGTCCAGTCAAGTTCTGAGTATGTCTAAGGATAGAGATCACACAGCATCTCCAGGCAAGCTGGGAGCAGTTTCATTTAAGTCAATAACACTACACTGAAAACACTATTGCCAGAAAAGCCCCCAGTTCAGGCTGGGCAGTGAAATACATGACACTCATCATATGTCTGTGACTGGGGCTTGTGTTCATGCTGAGCCTGGAAACTTTGACAAGGTATGCTGTGTCAATCTCTGTGAGAATTGTAATATCAATTTACATCTCTTCTGGAAAGCATAGCAGGTTTGAACCAAGGGCTGAAGGAGGAGCTTTGTGTCTGCATTGGTCTGATACTGATTCCTGCAGACTGAATTCTCTGGTCCCAGTCCAGAAATGGTTGTGCTGGGAACTGCAGCTGAATATTGCAGCTCCCTCCCTGCACCAGGTGAATTCCCTCTGGGTTACAAACACCTTGAGCCTTCAGTAGGAGATCATGACATCCCCCATCATTTTTGAATCTCAGGCAGTTAAAGGTGGTGTAACAGTGATTCTGGTGATTAAATCCTGCTTGTTACCTCACTATGGAGCATGTGTGTAAATCAGTAGTAGCTCAAATAACACAGAATAGAAATGATATAGCATGGGATTTAAATGGGGCCTCTAGCATTCTGTTAACTACCTCAGCCCTTCCTCAGGGTGACAGCCTGGTGCTATGGTCTGGGCATGTGGGGCCACCATTCGATTTACCTCTTGCAGAGGCTTTTACAGCCTCTGACAGCTGAGGAAGGAAAGCGTATCTGTGAAAGCATTTAAATTGCTATGGCTGTAGCATTGACAAGGAGCTTGGCTTGTCCTAAAGGCTGGAGGTAAAGTATTCATGGAAAATGCATACTGAAAATGAATGCCATGAAAAGCCATGAAAAATCCCATATGCTTTCCTGGGAAACACTTGAGGAGCTCAACCGGTATCCACTTACTTACCACTGATTCCCACTGGAGACTGGCAGCAGTACGCTGTAGATCTCCATATAAATTGCACCTACTCCTTATACACCTTATTAGCTTAGACAGCAAGTCTCTAGATTAATCATTATTTAACGTCAAATTTTGCTCCATCCATGCTACCTGGTGAGGACAGGAGAATGACTGGCTCCAGATGCCACTCTGCATGAGTGGTGGTGCTCAGCAGGCAGAGGTTGGTGGGGGGATGCTGACCTTTTGAAGGTCACTGGTGTTGGCCTTGGTGGGTAAGCACTGTGTTCTGCAGTGTTCTCAGTAATGTCAGGGCTCAGTGAGACAGGGACAGCTATTTTTTTTGTTCGTTTGGCAAGAACAATGATAGGAAATGCAGGCTTGAGTATGTGGATGGGGAGAGACAGCTAGCACCCAGGCGGAACATCACAAAATCAACTGCTCTCAGGGCTGCTCTTCCTGCCGCATGGGGCTGCTCTCCAGCTGGGGGAGAGGGAACACCCCTCCAGGAGCTGAGATGGGTTGTGCTGATCTGAGGTCTGAGCTTGGAGTCTCAGCTGATCCCCGCTAAGGCACAGAAGCAAGGTATTTTATAGACATTGCAAACTTCCATTCAAAACTGCATTTGGATTCAGGTCACATAGTCAGCATCATGTCAGGAAAACCTAGGAATCCTCCTGAGAGCAGAGTTTAACTTGTAAAACAACCTTGGGCTGGAGAAGCATTAACTATGCCTACATTAAATTGACAGGAGGTGGCATATGGGAGAATTTCAAAGTCCATTTCAGCAAGCAAAAATCATTGATAACAGAATGTGGAGATTTATTTGAATCCAGTGGAGCACAGAGACCGATTTGATCTGCTTTAATCAAATTGTGGCATGAGCATTGCTGGATTTTGCTTCTGCCCCAGCAGAAAGCGGGGTCTGTTCTGCCACACGCTTTACAAATGGAGAGCGCCTCCTTTCTGCACTGATGCTGAGCTGGAGGGGAAGATGGGGGCACTGTTCCCCATTTCACACTTCAGATCCAGAGAGCTTTGTCTCTCAGCCACAGGAGCTGATTACCTAGCAGAATAACTGGCCCAGTGCAACCACGCCGTGCTTTGACTGATTTTAATAGCACTTCATCTTAATATGCAGAAGTAATTTGGTCTACTGAAATGCTGCCATAAATAGAAACACAATAGGTTACATTGTCAGCAGCTTGAACCAGGGCTCTGCTGTTATGGGCTGTGCTTTGCCAAGCACCCATAGTTGGGGGTTCAATGACCTTGCATAACTAAGTAGTTAATGCAAATCTGGCACTTGTAAGTCTAACAACTTAGCTGTGTCCTGGCTCACTGCAGTTTGCAGTCTTAGGTTCCCAGGTGCTATAGATATGAAGATAGGAAGGTGGGGAGAAGGACATTTCTTAGTCTGATCCTGCCGTGCTACATGGAGGAAGCAAACACCCTCCCTAGCCACCTTCACTCCCTAAAAAAGAGGCGTTGCTTGCCTGGTTTGGTGCACAGTACTGCATCAGCTGCACAGCTGTGGCTGTGGGCTGGCAAGGAGATGCCTTCTGTGCATCCACTGCATTCATTATAGCCTCCAGACATGAGCTGTCTCCATCCCACCTGGACAGAGTTACAATGGATTTTGTACTTGCTGAAGGAGAGAGAGGAATTATTCAGATTTGTTAAAAATACTTTTTTTTTGTTTGTTTGTTTAATGTCTGGAATCAGGGAAGTTGTGTGAGAAATATGGGCTGACTCCCTGGCTTATACTTGCCCCAAAGCCAGGCCTTTTCTTTTTATGCCGCTGCTTTTATCTTGACAGTCTCTGCTCAGTGAATTTTCAGCATCTTTGCACCATCTACAGCTCTGCCTTGACACCAGTGGCACAGCTGACCTCAGAGGAGATGCTCTCAGGCTGCAGAGTTTGTCACCAGCTATTGAGACAGAGACACATCTGCTGTTAGGCACAGGACTCTCGTCTCTCCCTATTGCCTTGCCTGGCCCAGCAATAGTACGGCCATTTCTGTTCTCACCACTGTGAATGCTCCATGCACATCACTAGGTGTGTTTGCTATCATACAGTCATACCCAGGTGGGAAGTGACTTGTCCACAGCTCTACAAGAATATCAATGTGACGTGCTCAGCACTAGCATGCACCTGCAAAACACTTGCAAAGGATGAGGGACGCTCCAGCCCCCAGGGAACACTGCCCCATGATGGAAGAGCTCATCCTCCTGCGTGGGATGGAGGTGGAAATCTGCCTCCTCCAGAGATGTGTGCTCAGTCTGTGCAATGATTTCTGCTTTCTCTGCTCTGTATTTATCAGTGAAGCAGGAGCTGGAAGCCTTATATTGCTTTAAAGCGAGGAATGTGTAAAACAAGGTGAGCAGCCCTCCGGAAACCCATTCAGGAAGAAATTTTATTCTGTGCTCCTACCTCAGAATTAATTTTCATTGTTTCCTCGGTGTGGTAGAGCAGAAGCTTCTGACCGGAAGAGGTGAGATTAACGTACACCTGGAGGCACGGGTACTGGGAGATTTTCCAGCAGTCTGGACCACAGCTAAATGAGCAGTTAAAGGTTTCTGTGATGGATGCATTGAGAAGCGAGCACTGAGCCTCTTCTGTCCAGACACTAAGTAGGAAAAAAAGACATGTTAGAGCATGGCAAGCACAAAACGCAGGTCAGGCTTTCCATCAGGGATATACCAGGGGGCATCATACAGGAGACGGTACATGTTGCAGGGCTTTGAGTGAAGGCTGAACTTTCTCACAACACACATCGCAGACAGTGTTTTATTCTGTAGTACCCGAAGTTTGTGCTTTGGGAACAAAAATACCTGATTCACTTCTGTCTATGTATAAATGAAAAGGGTACTGGAACTTTTAGTCTGAAGAAGGTATATTTGAAATGAAAGGGAACCAGCAGAGATATCAGAGAAGAAAACTGAGCAGCCTGCCCTGGTGAAGAGTACAATGCATGCAGTGCTGCATGACAGGACACCCTGGATCAAGACTTAATGGTTAACCACCAAACCCTGTTCAGTTTAAAGTGAAGGTTGGCAGGACAACTTTGAATTACCAGGGTACACATTGATATGCATGAAGACACAGTAACACACAAGTGGTTCCGTATGCAGCTTTACCTGTGGAAAGGCTTTTTCCAGTGGCAGTTTGCTTGGTTTTCCATAAGTTAAGTCAGCTGTTGAAATTGTTCTGGGGGATTTCAGCTTATCTCGAACTCACCAGAGGCTAAAACTGAATGATAGAGCCTTGGTGTGCACTGGCAATATTCACCTGGGTTTCTTGCATGCATTTAAAAATCTATGGCTGAATTTTCCTCAGGTATGAGAGCCATGGGAAGGGCACATTGAAGGCTCTGTGTAAAAAAACCTTTCATGGGCTGGGGGAAGGTTTCAGCCCCACTCAGCACCTCAGCTCACACCCAGCATGGCTATCCTGTTGTCCCTCACCATGAATGGGGTGAGGGTCTGCTTGTCCCTTGCCAAACCTACAAAAGGCTTTACATGATATGTAAAATCAAAGATTTCTGTCAAATTCTCTTGATGTTTTACTCTGGCAGTTATTCTCCTTGTATTTTCAATTTTACATTTAAATTACGCTACAATTTCTGGGGGGAAATCAAATTAAAAAGTTGTTTGCTTTTTTTTCCCCTCCCAGGCAGTATTGCTGTCTGTAAAGGTGAACCTAAGGAGATCTGATTGTGTGAAGAGAAGTGATAGCAAAGACTCCTCGTTTGTCTTCTTCTCACTTTCACCTTTCTGACTGCTGTTCAATTTATGCATGGGGGTAATAAAGTAACATCTACCTGCAACAGACTTGTGAAGATGGAATATTTGATACTTCATACGTGCTTTGATATCTTCTGGCAATTTTTCACATAGTTTGCAATATGAGTCATATCTTTTCACATGAGCAATTTTGACCTTAGCAGCCTCTGCAATGACCCTGATATTGCTGAAAGGTGTGGGAGAGCAATTTGGAAAAGCAAATGCTCTTGGATACTTAACAGGTTCTTGATCTCTGTTTTCAACTAAACTTTGCCTGGATTCAAAAAGGGACAAATACCTTTATCACACAAAGAAGATACTGCAGATCAGTACTCTTCACCTTCAGGCATGGGTACTTTTTTCTTTATCATTGCAAGGTCAAGAAGGAATATTTCCCTGAAGCTGCACTGATATAATTGAGGATGTTCATACCAGTTAAATGGTATGCACTTATTGTACATGCCTAAAGAAGAAGCCTATGGTGGGTAAGCCAAAACATGCCAGGTACTGACTATTGCCTCAGGGTGGTTTGGGGCATGACAGACTAATGATTTGATCCCCAGTTACACATCCGCTGATCAGGGTGGAAAAAACATTGCTGACAGTCTTATTACAGTCTGGGCTGGAGTTTTAACAGGGCTGGTGCTTGTAAACTGATTTCAAATGCTAATGAATCACAGGTCAAATTTTCTGCTCCATGGCAGAGAAGGAAGCCAGAGAAGGCCTCAGAAAAATTAAGTGCAGTGCAGTAATAATGAAAGCTGATCTTTGGCTTTCAGCAAAATACTGTATTTCAGGAGGATTTCACTTGTTGAAATGAAAGTAATAACCTACATGGAAAGCTACATGCATGCATATATACAGAGCAGCTCAATTTCTTTCCCAAATTAATTCTCTGTTCTTCATTTGAAAGTGTGTTGTTTCTTGAGGCAGCTAAACATTTTTGCTGTTTTCTCTTGAATCTGGATTTTGCAGCAACAGCCCCTGAGAGGCTTACAGGGTTCAGCCAACTGCCAACTGACTGCCATGGATATTATACTACTGTTAAACTGTGGCGAGTTTAAAGCCTATGGATCAAGGTTTTGCCAAAAAAAGATCTAATTCTTCCCTCACTTATGCCAGTGTTACTCAACTTGCTTTTGCTGTAGGTATACCTAATTTATACTGGGGTAAGGAAGTGCAGAATCAGGCCTATGCTGACCAAAGGGAAAAAAACACCCAACTTTAATAACTAAAGTCAAAAGAATAAGGCACATGAAGTGAGATCAGGGTAATTATAATGAAATTACCTTTGCATGTAAGACCGCAGCAGAGTGATTCCCAGGAGAAAGTACATCATGATAGAGCACACCATCATGGCCAGCCCGAGGAGTATGGCCCGGTCTTCTCCGGCTTTTAGGGCTGTAACTGTTTTCCTTTTGTCCAGTAGATCGTGATCCCTGATTTTTTGGTAAATATTTCTGAGGTTGAAAATAATACATTCTTATGTGAAGTTCATATCTAATCAATTAAGTTTCTATAGGGTGGGTAGTTCCACCTCCATACCCATCTCATGGGAG
The DNA here is from genome assembly GCF_000696875.1 of Nestor notabilis. NCBI lineage: Eukaryota > Metazoa > Chordata > Aves > Psittaciformes > Psittacidae > Nestor > Nestor notabilis. Next base: position 61,132 of record NW_009937938.1, read on the forward strand.
AGAAAGGCTTAAGGGTCCTCAGGTGTCCTTTTTCATCGGATTCACTCTGACCTGGTGGAAACTTATTCATCTCCAAAATATATTACAGCCATTTCTGAAAAGGTAAAAACCTCTTATAGCAAATATAAAGATTAAACACTTGTGCCAGCTCAGTAAATCCTTCTTTGGTACAGCTTCATTGGCTCAGCTGAATTATATCATAGGTGAATTTGACCTGTCAATGCCACCTTAGGCCACTAGATGTTTAGGTATACGAGGTGTCTTTTCTTCAATTCAGGTCTTATGTCACCATATGTAGAAATCAGCCTGAAGAAAATAATCTCTAAATTATCTGAAAGGACCATATTCTATTCTGATTCCCTACAGGCTAGTGGTTTAGGTGATTTTCTGCCCTGAGTGTGACTCAAAGCTCATGAAACACTATGGGGATTTTGCAATCGATTTCTGTGGGGTTTTTGATCGAGAGCTTATTTACTTTATTTATAAAATAGCTTTTTGGAAGCCCAGTTACTCATTACAGTGAAAACCCTCGCAGAAAATTATTCACCAGAGATATTTGTTCTGGGATTTAAAAAAAAGAAGAAGATACAACAGACCATTCCCCCTTCAGCAGAGAGTCCTTAGCGGTTTCTAACCGTAAGTCCTTCTTTCATCTCTGAGCCTTTGATGATTCAATGAGTCATGAGGACACAATGGTGAAGAAGGAAATATTTGAGTACATTTCAAACACACTCAAACTTTGTGAGTTTAAAATGTACTTACAGACCTGAGGCTGGTCAAAATCTCCTGTGTTTTCTGTTATGGTTCTTTTGAATCATCCAGGCAGCACCCGAAGCATGTGAACCGCACACCTCTGAGCACTGGCACCACCATAACATGGGCACAGTAGTACACGTGGAAGAAGTTCCTCTTCTACTGTCTGCAAAATGGCAGGTGAGCAACATCAACATCACTTTGGGCTCTAGTAAACCCACCACTCATTTAAGCTGAAACCACCAAGTTTTACTCAGCCTTGGAAAAAAACACGATGTCAGACCAAACATATAGCTTACATTCACTAATAGGGACAAAGAAATGGAGTTAAGACAGATGTAAAACCATACATAAACATAGTGGAAACAAGAAAATAGGTTTAATCATAAAATCCCTGAAACTGGAATTTGGTATGTATTTGGGTGATGAGTCATAGTCAGGAAAAGCACATATGGTGTGGGATTTTGTAGCAAAAATCTTGCTTAGATGGTACTGTTGTCAGTAGTTTCCTGTAGCTAAGACCCCTTGAGGTTTCTTTATCCAACTGTAATTTACATCTTTAGATGCCCATGCTTTCTCTTCAAAACCATCCTTTAAAGCTTGTCAATATTTTCCTAGTTGGAAATGAAATGGTAATTCAGCCTGTCAAAATTTTCTCTGGTGTTGGTGAGAAAAAGCATATTGTGAACTGGCGGATGCAATTGCCTTCAAAGAAGTAATGTAGAGTAATAGTCTGATGTTACTTTTCTATTATTATTTATCAACCTGTATTTAACTCTGAGAGCTGCTCTTAGGATTTACATTGCTCCCAAATGGAAGCAGGCAGGAAGGCAGAGATTGTCATGCAGTTCCAGCACATTAACCAATCACACAGCATAACTTATGTCAGCGTGTAGATATAAAACAGACACAGTACAATCGCTCACTAATGTCATCAGAGCAGCTAGGACATAAAAGGGATACAAATGGACAATTTAAAAACAAATAGCTAATTGAGAGTAGTTGCAAATATTTCCCATGTGGCCTTGAGCCAAGAAACATGCAGTGAGAGGTAAAAAAAGGATGGGCTGAAGGGTGTGTTGTAGAAATCATCTATCTGGCAGGTGACTGGCAAAGGGGATGGTACGTGGTGACCACCCGTCAGGTGGATATCCCACGCTTACCTGCCATATAGTAAATAAAGCTAAAGTTCTGCCTTGGGGGTCATGCTTGGAGCAGTCATTCAGTTGCTCTTCTGCAAATATTTGTTATTCCAAGCCCTGAACATCAGAAAAGTGGTAGCCTGGTGTCCCCGAGGCCTTTTTTTTCCTGAATCTCTGCCAGGATTCAGTATGGTAACACACGCTGAGGCATGGGGTGGTGTGGCACATGCCAGCATGTGATGCACCAGTCCTGACATGGCCTGGGAGACATGCTGAGCAACCATCCCTCCTTCTCCTCCCAGCTCACGCCTGCACTGGGGAGGTGTCAATTTTCTCTTTATGATACTGGGAACATCTGCTATTACCAGACTTCACATTTTTGCCCCTCAGAGCCCTGGTTTTGGGGGACATGATACGTTGGGCGAAATATTTTGACGCTACAGAGCAGCCTCAGAATCTCCTTAGCTGGAGTGGCCAGCACACGTGAGTGTGCTGCTCCTTGAGGGGGACTCTGTGTATGTGTGAACTTTTGACACAGCCCAAGGACCTCTTTCTGCTTGGTAAGCTGGAAGAATGCCATGCTTAGCTGGCTAATTTTGGATCCCGGGGCTGCACAGGCACAATTAGCTAACTGCTGCGGTGTGCTTAAGTACAGATTACTGCATCCCAGACACTACTCATCTAGGTGACTCCATCTAATACTTGCAATTACCTGTGATAACTTCCCAAATATGACACTGAGGGGGGCTGTTTGTTTTTAAAGAAGTCCTAGCTGTCAGAACATGGGGTCTCTCCACCCTGTGCAAAGACATTTAGTAGAAAGCAAGCCTCCAAGGACAAAAGGTCTTTGCTCCCTTGATCTTTTCCAAACTGAAATTCTTCCCTGCTAAATCTCCACGTTTCTTTTGCCAAACTGCTCAGAGGATATGGGCTGGCTGCCTTACCCAGGATCAGCTGCCAGGAAGGAAACATGGATGTGACTGTGCCTGCTGGGCACACAGCAGAGATTTCCCTCTCCATATCTCTCTGCACAGCAGCAGTGCAAGGATCCCTCTGCAATGTGATCTCCAGAGGAAGGCTTAGGGAGGACCTGTGTGATGAAATTAGGCAGCCTAAATTATGTTAGCCTCAATGTGAGACAGCCAAGGAGAGTTACTATGCTGGTCTGAGCCTACCAGCCTTAATAAATAAGTTCTACGTCTTCTGTCGAGTTGCCCATATTTGCTGAAGCCAAGAGGTTTGTTTGCCGTTATGAGGTACATGATCTTTTAGCACTCCCTTAGTGGAAGGATGAGGCATACTAACTTGCTCTGGCCTCTGCTGACACATGACAGCTCTGCAGCTCTGGGCATGTGATTAATTTATTGGCATGTATTAGGAATGGTCCTGTATGCAAAGAGTTTGCAACTGGGCACAGCCACATAGAGCAGGAGAGGCTAAAGTAATCTTCTGACCCAGTACAATAGTTCTTGTTTTGCTCCAAAATGGGTAGATGTAGGAGCTCTGCAAAGGAGGGTGAGTTTCCAGGCACCTGCAATTACTGATTTTTTTTCTTTAAATGAACACAAATTCTTTCCCTTGCAAATGGACCCTGGTGTTGCACTGAGGGAGGTGTTGCCTCTTCCAGCAACTGCACAGTAATGGGGCTTGTCTGATGGGGGTACCTGCTTGCCTGAATTATTTAGAGTGACTTTGAACTGACATTCACTTTTCTGATATCACAGTTGTTATACAGATGTCACTCAAATTACCTCATGGTGAGGTGTTTACTGATATCAGAAAATTCAGTTAAAGAGGAGACTTGCAAAAGTACATGAGGCAGTTAGATAACCAGCTCCAAATGGAAGTCCATGGAAACCTGCTGCCAAGCTGGCCTTTGTGGCTTCAAAATATGTTTGGGATTGGATTATCAAAAGAGCTGAACACTTATGCTGCTTTTGCAGAAAAGTTCAGCAAATGGGCCAATTCTCCAAAGACATTTGGCATCCCGAGGGCAGCTCTGCTGCCTGAACTCATGACAGCATTTTCCCGAGCAGGTGCCAGCAGTAATGTCTCATCAGAATATCTGAAGAGTGTGTTTTACTAATTGGCACTGTAGATACATAGAGGTCTGTTTCTATTTCACTGGAATCTGTTTTTTTTGTGATTACTTTTGCTAGTGACTGTAACAGGGACTGAAGGAGAGGGGACAAGGGAGAGAAAGGGGAAAGGAAAGAAAAGAAAGGGAAATGTGTCCAGTTGTAACAAGACAAGCTGTCCAGCAAATTTCACTACAAAGGAGAGAGATTTTGGAAGGGTGAGTCTCATCATTACTGGCAATTGCTCTTTCATCAGTGATATTTAATTTCGTTCATTCCCAACCAAGTGCTGCCTTTATCTGCAGTCTTAAAACCTCTCTTTCCCTTTTCTTCTCTTATGCGTAATTCTTCTTTTCCTTTTCTTCTCTTCTGCGTAATTCCCTGCTCCCCCGGGAGATCCACTAATTCATGTAGTCCTCTCTCTCCTTCAGCCTATTCCCACCAGCCTATTCCCACCATGTATGTGGGCTGGTGGCTACCAGATCACTCTTAAGCTGCTTCTTATCCCCCAGCAGTTGTGCAATGTATTGCATACATGCTTATCCTCACACATGCACACATATAAACAGAAAGCATCTCCCACAGCTGTATGCATCATCCAGATGTGTAAAAGTTATGCAGGGCAATGATCTGGCAGGGAGACACAATACAGTGTGTGTAGGGGGGGAAGGGGGAAGCTGTGTGGGCTGGAAGCAGGACACCTGCAAAAGGCATAAAGGCTTCACAGGGGTTGGAGCTGGGACTGTAAACCCATAGCTAGTGATTAGTGTGCTTTTAAATGTGCTGACCTCAAAGATAGTCACAGTGTGCTGCTGATGCCCTGGGAAGAAGGAAGACTTTGGCCATGGCTCTGGCATTGTCCCTCTGCTCTGTTTTGGCTTGGCATGTTAACCCTGGCACTCATTGGCTGGTACTCTCGTCAGTGGAGCAGTAGCTGACAGGGAGAGAGGCAGAGGGAGGACGCCTTTTGCATCCCTCCTACTTCTCTAGAGCCACCACTGAAGAGAAGCTACAGGCCACATTCCTAAAGACTCAAACCCGCAAGAGACAATCAGCATAGATGCTGTTTACCTTTTCTCATCATGTCTGTAAGATGTAGAGCTCCGGCCACTGGTCCAAATAAACATTTTAGAAGATTGCCCAGTGTTGGCTTTGCTCGCTGCAGTGGGACGATGGAAGGACCTGGGGGAAAAGGGACAATTTTTGTCACTGCCCATCCAATGTGGCAGACCGTATTACATCCAGTGTGCTAAATCCACTGTCGCTGTGTCCAGTGAACTCTGAAGATGGACCTTTTCTTAACTCAAGGTGAGAAGTAGAATAATGGGGATGACAGACCAGTGTGTGTGAATGAAGGACAAATCTCATTAGCCCCACTGGGAAAATGGGATGCTGGCTAATCAGGCTTAGCTGTGCTCCACGCTGCAAAGGATTTGCACCATGGACCAGAAATATTTGGTAGTTTAAAAAAAGTTAATAGTTGATCCAGTGTTCTTATAGCAATATTTTTTGGGGACAAAGTGGCTACTGTTTAAGTACGTACATGTTCATTGCAATTTTTTGGTTGCACTGCAGCTCTCAGTAAGGTGAGGCTCTCCAGGAAGGTGTCTGAATGAGACACAAGTATGAGATGTAAATGCAGCATTCTGTGGAAATATAACTGATGTGACAAAGTTGTCTTTTTTCCACAGAGAAATTACTGTTCTGAGGCCATTTGGCCAGACCAGTTAGACTTCTGCCCAGGGGCTTCTTTGTTTCACAGCAACGCATGAGACCTGCTACCTTCTCTCATGGTTTTCTATTGAGGCTCCTCCTAATCTGCTCCTGGATTTAGTGAGGCTGAGCTAAAATCTCAGTCTCTGAGAAATGAACCCTTCCTGGTGGGGGCTGTATTTTGTATTTTTTCATGGCACAGCACTTTGTGCTTTTACTGCATTCAGGGAAAAACTTAATAAAAAAATTTAAAATAAAAAAATTAAAATATTCCAGATACCAAATAGTTTAATGCTGAAGTTTTTCATACACTGGGTACCATTCTTTAGCTCACTGAAAAATAAACTTGACTGTTGATGTTGTCAGCAGAGAAGGCACATGAAGTCCCCAGTGCTCCTTGTCTGAAAAGTCTGTAATGTCACTATCTACATAATCATGCAAAAGTATAATTTAAATATTTGAATAGTGGTGATCCTGGGAGGATACTTAAATCCTGTAGAAGTGGCTGGGGGGGGGAGGGTGAAATGGGTGGGGGGGGAAAACCAACAAG